>NC_057389.1:31325047-31575292 GCF_019320065.1 Cervus canadensis
ATTGCCTTTCTTTGGGATTGGAATGAAAACTGACCTTTTCCAGTCCTGTGGCCACTGCTGAGTATTCCAAATTTGCTGGCATATTGAGTGCAGCACTTTCACAGCATCATCTTTCAGGATTTGAAATAGCTCAACTGGAATTCCATCACATCCACTAGCTTTGTTCATAGTGATGCTTCCTAAGGCCCATTTGACAAATGTAATTTCATTTCTCCATCTAACAAACAATAGAGTTAATGCTATTTCCTCATTTTTAATATTTATATCAATTTATACTCCTTTTCACTAAATCCTTCTTGACTACAGCATCTCCCAGTGTCCTTTCCCTGTTCTAGGATATGTATTGTGCTTTATCTTTTTCTTTTCTTTATTTCTTCTCTCCTTTATAGCGTTCATCATTACCTGATTTAATATTAGACATGTATGAATAGGTCTTTGGTTTTGCTGCTATTCACTGTTTTTGCTCCACTATACTCTACATTAAAATACAAGCTCCTAGAAGACAGGGGTTTGATTTATTTTCTCACTGAACACTCAGGACTGGTTCTAATAGGGCTCCAGTGATTTGATACATTAGTAAGGAAACCAGGGCATTCCTTTTAAGTTTCCTGAACAATTATTAGTAGTACTTATGTGTGGTTATCAAATGATAATATCAGTCCTTGTCCTTTGGCAAGTCCAGAAGTTTAATCCTCTCCATGGGGCCATACCTAACCAGAATCCAGAAGAAATGATTCCTGTTAATTAAAACAAGATGCAAGAACTTCCCTGGTGGTCCAGTGGTTAAGAATTTGCCTACCAATGCAGGAGACACAGGTTTGATCCCTGGTCTAGGAACTAAGATCCCACATGCCACAGGGAAACTAAGCCCACACGTCACAACTACCAAGCCCGCCTGTCATAGCGACTGAAGCCGGAGTGCTCTAGAGCCCATGCTCTGCAACTATTGAGAAGCCCCCACAATGAGAAGCCCCAGCACCCCTGCTGAAGAGGAGTCCCTGCTTGCCACAACTAGAGAGAGCCCACAGGAAGCAATGAATACCCGGCACAGCCTAAATAATAAATAAATAAACAAATTAGAAAATGAAGATATATAAACTAGTATGCCATGTTTCAGATGGCTAGGTGGCACCTAAGTCAAAACATCACATAGTTAATTGGATTTGTAAGTCTAGGACTCAAACTGGGATGGGGACAGATATAGAGGAGTCCTCAGCATATGGATGGTCCTTAAAGCCACTGTTGAAGTCTTATTTAATATTTTGTATTAATATATCTCACCAACTAAATGTTCAAGCCAGCTGTGACCACATATTTGGTTTTTTTTTTTTTTGATTTTTTCTTTTGGTTAGTTTAGATGTGCCAAGTTTGCCTGCATGTAGATTTCTGCATGCAAACGATGATATGGTACCTAAATTCCTCCCTTCTTGGCCTCCCCTGATCTCCCAGGAAATCACGCATTCCTTGTCTCATCTCTTGATTCATCATAACACATTTTCTTTTTATTTATTTCCTCATGCATTTATTATCTTTTTATTCTCTCCTAAATGAATGTAAGCCTACAAGCCTGAGGGACTTCGACTCTGTTAAATTCTGGAATTGTTTGGCACAGAACAAAACTTACTGGAATGACTGAATGGATGTTGTTTTAACATTAGTTATTTTCTAAAATGAGGATAATAATGATATAGGCTTGTAAAGAGACTTGAATACATGTAGGTAAGCAGCAGGAACATATGTTCTCAATAAATGACAAACATAATTATTAGCATCAAAAACTAAATGCTTTACCTGAATTCCTTCAGATCACTTTGATGAAGAATATAATTGTAGCACAAATTCTAGTTAAAGTGTTTTTCAAAAGCCTCATCTGAAATCTGCCACAGAAGACTAAAATAAACATTGTTTTAAACACACACACACACAAAACTCTTGTTTTGAGCTTTTCATTTTAAGTGGTGTTTTGTAAAATATATTCATCATTTTGAAATATTGATTAATTGCCTTGATTCCTTAACTTCCTAATTTAGTGTTTTGAAAAATGGTTTCCATTTTTGGCATTTATTTTGCAATATTTTATCTTCAACTGAACTTTACTTAGGTTGTCGTCAGAAGTTTTATGGGATGGAGTTAGCAAGCAAAGTCAATATTTGGCTACACTAGTATGCACTACTTATAAATACACTCCCCAGCATCATTTCAGCAATTCATAACAAAAGATGGATAATGCCAAACTCTGCTGTTTTATTACACTCACATAAGTGTGGTGTGCTTTAATAGAAGAAATACACACATTTAATGCCTTAAACCGAGGCTAAAGTAAATATCTCCAATAAAGTACACTGAAATCACTCAACATATCTCAAAAAATGATACAATGGAAAAACTTAAGTGACTTCAATATTCTCATTCAATCCCTTGATGAGATTTAAAATTGATTCCTTGTCCAGTAAAACACTGTGATCTGGCGACATACATAAAGATAATTTGACATCCTTAACATTGCTCTCTTGAGTTCTAAAACCAGAAAGCTAAAATTATCCATTGCCCACTCAGATTTCAGCAATAGCTTCTGGTGTCTAAGGTCAGATTCCTGCCACCTAGTTCCCAAACAATTAATTTGTTATTAATATACAGATATCATGCAGACTACTAAAAAGTTTGTGGGGTGGTTATTTTCCTTTCTTTGTCCACTTAATCTTGGTAAATTCTGTAAAACCTAACATGAACTCACTAATGGTACCTAAAATAATTTATAGGATTTTGTTCTCAGAGTTACCAAGATTAAATTAAACATATATTCCAAGACTGTGATGACTAAATTTTTTGTGTTAACTCTGTAGGACTAAGGTAAAGCATTACTTCTGGGCATGTCTTTGAGAGTATTTGTAGAAGAGATTAGCATTTATATCAGCAGACTGAATGAAACTCACCCTCACCAGTGCTGGTGGGTGACATCCAATAGTTTAGAGTCTGAATAGAACAGAAAGGTGGAGGAAGCAAGAATTTGTTCTCTCTGCTTGGGCTGGTACATTTTTTTCTACTGTCCTCAGATTGGTGTTTCAAGTTCTTCCACATTCAGGCTAGGATGGAATTACTTTCCTGGTTCTCCAGCTTGTGAACAACAGGCTGTGGGCATGCTCAGCCTCCATAGTTGCGTGAGCCAATTCCTAGAATTAATCTTTCTGCCTCTCTTTTTCTCTTTGGGTGTCTGTTCCTGTCTCTCCCTCTGACTTCCCTCCCCTCTACGTGAGTGTATAGACGTTGGTTTGGTTCTTAACAGGGCTCCCAATCTCCAGAATCGACTGCATGGTGAACTGAGGTGGAGTGGAAGTAGTAATAATAGAAAAAGAAATAGTGCACAATAAATGTAATGCTTTTGAATCATGCCAAAATCATCCTCCCACTCCCGGTTCATGGAAACATTGTCTTCCATGAAATTGATCTCTGGTGCCAAAAAGAGTGGGGACTGCTGCTCTAGAGAACCCTAAAACAGAGCTGGAAGCCACATTTGACATCGTCTTTGAAAAACTGAATATGTACTTTGGGTACAAAGTTACTTTGACGGTATCTTAGTAGAATATCTAAAAACCTCTGACCATTAAAATGGTTGATACAAAGTTAAAAACAATCTTTCCTCATTAAGAGCAATCATCCAGGAGTTCTTTATTTTCATGGCCCAGTGGGAATATTTTGAATGAATCCGTTAAGGAACCTAGTCCCTTTCCTGTTCTTGAAAGCCAATGTATTAGGCCAGGAGTTCAAATATCTGAATGGGCATCAGTATTACTTTAAAAACCTTTAAAATATACCAAATCTCAAAAGCTTTTCTCTTCTTTTTTAATCAGAATTTTGAGGTTGAAGTACAGAAAATAGATCTTTAAAATAAATGAAAATAATACCAACTCTCCATGTAGAATACACATTAAAATTAGTATAGGATGTTTATATATTCACCAGAGTGGCTTAAATGGAAGAGATAGAAGAATGACAAGTGCTGGCAAGGGTGTGGGGAAACAGAAGACTCACATACTTCTAGAGGGCAATTTGATACAGTCAGTTTGGAAAACTTTTGACTGTGCCTGCTAAAACTGATGTATGTATAGCCTGTGACCCAGTACTTCTACTCCTCTGAACATATTCATCTGAAATGTGCACACATTTACTAAAAGACACATACTGGAGTGTTCATAGTGCCCCTCACTGTAATAGCCTAAAATGGAAACTTACTAAAATACCCATCCATGGTCAAAGATATCATGGCACATTTAAACAAACAAACAAAAAACAAAGATGGCATACTTTAATGAGGATGAAAGAGCTACCACTGGACCAAATGATATGGATAAATCAAACATAATGTGGACTGAAATAAGCCACTTAACTAAACAATTCCTTCTGTTTGTTTATTTGTATGAAGTGAAGTGAAAGTTCGTTGTGTTGGACTCTTTGCAACCTCATGGACTATACAGTCCATGGAGTTCTCCAGGCCAGAATACTGGGGTGGGTAGCCTTTCCCTTCTCTGGGGGATCTTCCCAACCCAGGGATCAAACCCAGGTCTCCTACTTTGCAGGTGGATTCTTTACCAGCTGAGCCACAAGGGAAACCCGTTTATATGCATGGAAAGTTTGAAAAAAAAGCACAAATAATCTATAGTATTAGAAGTCAGGATAGTGGTTACCCTGGGTCAGGAGGAGGACAGTAAAACAAAGTGGGGCACAGGGGCTTCTTGGATGCTGAAAATGCTCTAACTCCACATCTGATTGCTGAGTGTAGCAAAAGGTTACATGCATGCAAATCCACTAAGCTGTACAGTCATGCCTTATGTACTTTTATTCGTTAAATTACAATGAGAAGTTTAAAAAGGAAAAAAAAAAATCCCTTGTAATTTTGCTCATCAATGAATATACCTGTCTAACTTTTAAATGTTTTCCAGGTTTAGCCCCAGCTCTTCCAGACATTTTCCACTGCACAGTACAAACCCTCTTTGTCACATATGAAAATCTACTTGAAACACAGATTTGGTGAGGTGGGGGTAAGGGAACTGATACAATCCTTACTTTGAGATTTTGCTAAGATTTTATTTGCGAGTCTGAATTTGGAAATATTATCATTACCCAGTTTGCTCCAAACCTACAAGTTCCAAGAATCTGCAAGTTTAGGGACTTCCCTACTTCCCTGGTGATTTCAGTTGTTAAGAATTTGCCTTGAAATGCAGGGAACACCAGTTCAATCCCTGGTTGGGGAACTAAGATCCCACAGGCCACAGAGCAACTAAGGCTGCATTGCAGCAACTACTGAATGCATGTGCTCTGGAGACCACACGCCACAAAGAAACAGCCAAATAAATGATTTTTTAAAAACGCATCTGCATATTTATAAGCCCTATAGATATTATGATGCAGGTAATCTATATATAGGTTACTCTTTCAGAAATACTGACTTGGAGTGGGAAAACGAATATTCTATGTAGACACCTCAGGCACTGTGGCCCACAGACACAAGAAAGGCTTTGACAGTGGAAGTCTTTCATCTGCTATCCCTAACATCCTTGTGCCAGTAATGTCTGCCTCTGTGTATACCAGAGCAATTCTTTATTATCTGCAAAAAACATTTGCATGGTTTATACTTCTAATGTCATGAATAAGAGCTGGTAAAGTTCTGTATGATCAGGGGAAAAAAAATGGCTTAGATTAAGATATTGTCCAAATTTTTTTTTTTTTTTTGACAATGCCAAGACTGACATAAACCTCCGGTGTGCCAAATACTGTAATTGCAAAACACACATCATTTGTAATACTTGGTTCCTGTCCCAGTGAATGTACAGGAAAATCTCTTTCAGGCCATTTTATCTGAGTTACAACTATTTAGTTGCTGAAATCTGGATAGTCTTGGGCTAAAAGGCAATCACGTGCGTCTTCTTACAGAGCGATATCATGGTTTTAGATGTATATCCCTTCTTGCCAGTCAGAGTTATACAGAGAATCAGAGGAAGCAAACTAGAGTTAATGTTGTGTTGGTGTTGTTTAGTCTCTCACTCATGTCCAACTCTTTTGTGACTCTATGGGCTGTAGCCCACCAGGCTCCTCTGTCCATGGGATTTCCCAGGCAAGAATAGTGGAGTGGGTTGCCATTTTCTTCTCCAATAATTAATGCTAAACTAGACCAAATTCAAGAAAAAATATATCATAACGTCATATCTGAATACACGTACCCACACATACACTCTTATACTTAGTTATTCTCTCCTTTGGTGTATCTATGCTAAAAATGACTTCTGTTTTTTTTAGCACATATACTTCTATAATTTAAAATTCCTAATTCTTTACAATATCCAAATACCAAAGAGAATAGTTGACAAGCAGAAAAGTAAACAGTGCCCTACTCAGCTTCACAAAGGTAAAGACATTCCTGCTCGGTTAGACCTTCTTTCCTTCCTTTCTCCCTGCCTCCCTTTCTGTCTTCCTATCTTCATTTTTAAATGTGTTGTTTCCTTAATATAAAGCTTACAAATATTATAGAAATTTTAAAAAAGAAAAGCACAGAGAAGAAAATAAAAATCAATAATGAAACAAGCCATAGATATTAACATACTAATGTTTTTCTTCATCTCTTTTCATCTTCATCTCTTTTCACCTAGCTACTCATGTGTGTGTGCACATAAGCATATACACACATCTAATTCTATACATTTTATAATAAAAGTGATATATCATATATATTATTTTGTGAGCTGATTCTTTCTATAACCACATATAACTGAATAGTTTTTGAGCCTAATTTAAAATTAATAGCACTCATACATCAGTGAAACTGAGTCCCTCTAAAACTGAGTTCCCTTGCCAGTTTTTAATTAATTTTTCTATCTAAACTTTATTCCCTTACTTGTCCCCTCTGACCTCAGTCCTGTGCTAACTGAACACTAATCAACCAGAGTCAGATGATCAAAAGTGGTGTTGTAGATAACATTGTTAATGTACTAAAATTGCTCTTATAGATATTACCATTAACATAAAAACTCAGGTTGTTTCCCTGGGGCAAAAGGAGTTAATAAATCCCTGGGCCATGGATCACCTGGCTAGAGAATTGTAAACCAGAGACATCTGAACTGAAACAACAGTTAAGAAATGACACAGAACTGTAAAATGGTGATTATTCCTAGCCTCTTTCCTCTTCCCCTTTAAAAAGTCCCCTAAATCAAAGACCAATTTAGAGTGTCTGTGAGACAGGGACCTGTCTCCCATTCCCTTGCTTTGAACCCTGCAATAAACATTGTGCTTTCTTTACTGCGACCTGGTGTCAGCAGATTACTTTTGCAATGCTTCGGGTTTAGCAGATGTGAATTCAGTTTGGTTACATGGCATTAATTGCCTACTGTCTTCGCTCTAAGTTAAACCACTGACCTATACTATGCTATATCCACATATAACAATTTTCAAGCAAGAGAGAGAGGTGGGGAAGGAAAAGGAAGAAAGAAAGGAAGGAAAGAGGATGAGAGAAAGAAAGAATGAAAGAAACAATAGATAAATAGCAATACACGTAAGTTTCCCTGGTGGCTCAGTTGATAAAAAATCCACCTCCAATGCAGGAGACTCAGGTTCAATCTCTGGGTTGGAAAGAGCCCCTGAAGAAGGAAATGGCAATCCACTCCAGTATTCTTGCCTGGGAAATCCCAAGGACAGAGGAGCCTGATGGGCTACAGTCCATGCAGTTGCAAAGAGTTGGACGTGACTTAGAGACTAAATCATGTAAATGGTAAAGATTTCACTATACTTGGTAATTTCAAAATAGCTCATTTGATTAGATTCTTCTTTTTCAATGCATTTTCTTACATCGTATTGCAATTCTTTGAAATTATATCTTTTCTATAACATAGTTCATCTATCTCCAAAGAGAACTAAATAAAAAATGAAAAATTTCCTTATGTTTTCTTCATAAATACAACAAAAAAAATGATATGGATATTGAACAGTCAAAAAGAAAATTCCAAGAAGATTGTATAACTCACAATAAAATGCTTGATGTTAAAAATACTGAGTATTGAAACTAACTTTGTCAGCCTATCAGAACTTTAACTTTACATTTTAAATAGATTATTTGACAGTCCTTGAATATTCGAAATTGGAAAAATATTGATAAATGGGTTATATAGCTTCTTAATCTCCAGACAGAATACTTAGTTGAATTAACAAGTTTTCACAAGCACTCATTCATTCTTTAATTTAAGAACATATGCTCCCAATGGTCACAATATACTAGTTGGATGCAGATATTTTAATGTTTAAAAATTACATTATATTTATATACTAATTTTATCTACAGAAAATTTCAAGCTTTGGGAGCAGATTGAAGATTTCAAAAGCAAATTAATTTTAGAAGCATCTACCAAATTCTATTTTCAAAGAAAGAATTTGAATGGAAAAACGAATGTGTACTGCACACTTTGCCAAAACCAGTGAAACTTCAATAGTTAGTGATTTAATCAAAGTAATACTGATATAACATTTGGATACAGATAACTTTTCTAATGATAATTTTGATGTTAATTGTGTTATGGAGAAACAAACTTAAGGATAAAGATGTTTAAAAAGGTGTATGAAATAGCTTTTAACAATAAAATATATATTTGCATTGATTGGACTATAATAGTACAAGTCCGTGTGTATGTATGTGTGTGTGTGTGTGTGTGTATGTACACTCAGTCCTTGAGTCTTGTCTGACCCTTTGTGAGCCCATGAACTGTAGCCTCCTAAGTTCTTCTGTCCATGGAACTTTCTAGGCAAGAACACGGGAGTTGGTTGACATTTACTATTTAAAAAAAGAATGCAGTGTAGTAACTCATTTAATTATCAACAACTTAAGACTTGAGAATACTAGCACAGGAAAATGAAAGTGAAGTCACTCAGTTGTGTCCAACTCTTTGTGACCCCATGGGACTGTAGCCTACCACGCTCCTCCGTCCATGGGATTTTCCAGGCAAGAGTACTGGAGTGGGTTGCCATTGCCTTCTCCAGAGGATCTTCCCAACCCAGGGATTGAACCTGGGGATCCCACATTGTAGGCAGATGCTTTTACCATCTGAGCCACCAGGGAAGTCACTAGTACAGGAAGTGTGATCATATTCCCAGGATATGGGTTATCTCTTTCTTTGCTCCACCAGGAAATTCTTTCTGAAATGCCTTGGCTGTAAACATTCTTCCTACTGTAAAGGAAGCAGTTCTCATTCTGTCTAATTCAATGAGCCTTTCTGATTCCATTCACACTCAAATTGGTTTTCTTAAAAAGCAACAAAAACAACACATTTAAAAAAAATGCTAGTTATTCAAGCATTTATTATAAACATATGTTTACCCAACTTACAAGAATAGAATATAGCATGCAACACTTTAAATCTGAACACTGATTATTGGAGAGTGTATGTGTGAATATGTGTTATATGTGTATTTTTTGAAATTTGAATAGTTGGTAGGATTTAGAGATACACAGATATAACAACTTTAAAAATTTGTTTTTCACACACACCCCCACCTACAAACATATTTGATACCATCATGAGCTTCCCCAAATGCATATTTTAGTTTTCACTCATAAACAAATGCAATAAACATATTACATGATATCAAAGCATCCAGCAACTCTAAGGGGAAAGTAACCAGTCAAAATAGTATGATGATGATAAACTATCACATTTTTCTTGTATTTTAAAATACAAGATAGAAAAATAGTTTTCTTAACTGAAAATTGAAGATTTCATGCAATGAAATAAGTCACCACTTGGTGCAAATACGAAGAGGACTGAAAAGGACACAGGGAAAAATCATCAGAGAAAAAGGCAAAAGGAGAAGGGAAACGAAAATCTCACGCAGAATGGAAAACGAAATGAGTTTGATGGCTTTAATTAAATGTAAAGGAAATAGTCGGGGTGGGAGGAAGGAAAACTTCAATAGTGCCAGTATAAGATTGTCTAAGAAGGTGACAGAACTTAATCCTATCAACATCTCATTTGCATATCCATAGTAAAAAATAACAATGGTATTTTTGTGACCAAAAATATATGCAAAGCAGTCATTGTGATAGTTCAGTAGCTATTTTTGAAATGGAAATTTCCTTACAATTTGAAACAGCTCCTTCTTCAAAACACCAAAAGGCATCAGCCTCTACTTTAGACTACAGAGCCTCTTTTCAATGTGATATGCTGGATTTAACCATAGTATTCCCTATAGAGGCAAAATTTACCCCTGTCTGTAAAAAAATGATGGTTTTTTTTTTTCTATGTGTATTTGAGACTGTTATAAACATCTGAAATGTCTAATTTAAAAAAATGCATCAGTGCAGTGAAGTGATACATCTTTGTCAGTTTGCTGCTTATGGCAATGTCTTTTTTTTGGGGCAAGCCCTGCGGGGGTAGGGGGGGCAGATTATATCTCAAGTGGAAAAGCTGAGTAATTTTATCATCAGTACCATATTCACATAAACCTCTGATTGTTTACTACTAGTTGTGACCCCCTTCACTGATGGCTGTATAAACTCACATTCCTGCCACAGATTGTGTGCTTCTCTTCAGAACTAACATTTTAATAAGAAAAAAATGTTAAATACCAAAGTAATAGATGAGCATTCCTCTAAAAGCCAATTTCATTAAATACCATTGGTATTAATCTTTCTAAATCTTAATTACAGCCTTTTGACATATTACCCCCCATTTGACCTTTTCTGTTCAATTCCAGTAAAGAACTGTAGGACAGACAGGGATAGCAGCCCATGTAAACCTACAGAAATGCATCATTTTAATGCTTCTGAGCAAGCGGGGATTGTGACCCAAATGATATTTTATTCAGGAGTCAATGAGACTACATTTTCTTGATTCTGAGGATCCACCAAATTCAATCTGTTTCGAGATTAAGGAATCCAAAATGAGAGGCCCTTAAGTCGGAGCAGATAAAGCGCTAAAAACCGGGGCCTTAAAAAAAAAATCTATTGCTGAAGAACAAAACTTCCTAAACTAGATATGTCCCATAAAATGTAAAAACAATTAGTAATGGCAACCTGTAACCCAACAACTTGAAGTTCAGTTGAAAAGAGTAGGGACTGGCAGCTCCAAGATTAAAAAAGTAATGATTCTGCTATTAAGCTACGTTTGCACCAATCAATAGCTCAAAAGCATCTGCATTTTGTTAAATCTACTGAATAAGCACAAGCGAAATCTTTGAGAAAAGGGGGAATAGCAAACTTTTTCATAGGATCACATAAAGGATCTTGACTACCAGGAACCAAAAATTTGAATGGCAAGTTATTTAGCAATTCTCTTTTCTCATGTTTCCCTCTCTTTCTTATATCCCACACACTGTGATTTCATTTATTTCTTTTTCTTTTAAAATATTTGCATTTGTACTTCCTCATCCTTGTTCCTTTTATTTTCCCCCCAAAATAATCTTCATATACCTTAGCTCTACTGGTCTGTCTCTCCCTTCATAATTTTTTCAACAGTAAACTATTAAGAAAATGGAAAGAATGCACAAAATACGAGAATTAATAGTGTAAATAATTTTAAAATTATCACTATTTCCTGTAAGATCTACCTTTAAATTTTAAATACAAGTTGGACAATCTAGAGTGATAGATTACCACTATTGTGGAGATGATCACAATTCCATAATTTCAGAGCACATCAATAAAAACATTAAAAATATACACAAAAGCTACTCTACATGGGAAGAAGCCTATGATTCCAGATGTGTAACACTGAGTGTAAAACTAGGATATTTAATTGATGTTAATGCTTGTTGTGGTTGTTCTTAGTCATTCAGTCATTTCCGACTCTGTGTGACCCACTGGATGGTAGCCCACAGGCTCTTCTGTCCACAGGATTTTCAGGCAAGAATACTGGAGTGGGTTGCCATTTCTTCTTCCAGGGGATCTTCCTGACCCAGGGATTGAACCCATGCATGTCTCCTGTGTCTCCTGCATTGCAGGCAGATTCTTTACCTACTAAGTCATCAGGGAAACCCAGATATTTGTAATAATGTCTTTTAAATGAAATTGTGATTTCTTGATTCCCTGCTTTTATATAAGAAATGGGCTAAGATGTGCTAAGAAAGAAAGCAAAAGTCTATAGCCAATGGAATTGGAAACTTAAAGGCTGTTTCTGCCAGCCTGTCCTAAGGACACCAAATGTAGTTATAAAGTGTTATGTTGGAGAAATGTTTTCTTCACTTTGTAACATAAAGCCAGTCTTTAATTTTGAACCACTGTAGCCTTACAAACTGATAAAGTAACGAAACTATATTAGGAGGATGAAGAGGTGGTTCACAGTCTGCTTTCTGTAACCTGAAAAATCACCCTTTTCCTTACCATGAAAATAGGGATGGTGTCCTCAGTGTGTGAAATTATGCCATTTTAGATTTATTTGTTAGGCTTCATCTTTAGTCTAACTTCTCCCACTGCCTTTTTAAAAAGAAGTTATTCTGCAGATAATACAAAGGTCATAAATGTTAATATAGAATTGTATTGTTACTGACTCTATTAGCAATTATTTACTGAGGCTTATTTTGATAGGCATACATTTACAAATACTACCTACTTTAATTTCATAATAAGTCTAAGACAAAGACAGAGAGAATTTTACTGCTAACATTTCTACTTATTCCACAGTGAGGCTTGGAGAGCATGTATCATTCCCCCATGTCATACAGTTACTAAGGGACAGAGTCAGACTCGGAGCCCAGGTCTGCAGGGCTCCACAATTCACATGGTTATGCTAACCACGACAATGTACTGACTTTCCGGTTATTTTAGGTCGATTTCTTCCTGGCCTGGAGACCTAGTCCCCATGAAACATTTATTTGGGGTCACTGAACTGCTGAGCTGGTTGCCATGTCTAGTTGGAATCTGGGGTGTTTTGGAAGGAGGTCATTTCAGAGGGGATTGTTTTCAGAGGAAGGGTTTGTTGAGGAAGCAGGCAGAGCCTGAAAATGAGTTTCAGAAAATTTCACGAGATCCACTGGGATGAAAAGCACAGGAGGCAATTTTCCATGTGCCCACGCAGTCCGAATTCTTCTTGTTAGGTCTGACATGGAGCACCATTTCCATAATGCACATTAATAAGGCAATTTTCTTGGAAAAATAATCGGGACTGCTTGCATGGCTTATTCAACTCGATTTCCATGGGGATATAGCAGTTTGGTGCACTCTGAAGAATGATGGAACTCTTCTACAGCAGGGCTCTTAACTGGGAGGTTCACTGCTGACCTTTAACATTTATTTCTTATAGCTTCCCTTAAATCCACAGTGTGGCGAAAACAACCTTCCTGCTCTTCAGTTCTCTAGGGCTTATGTGCTCATGTTGCGCTAGTCATGTTGCATTAGATGTTATAACTAAAAGGAACTCAGGTGATGCATCATAATGAGAAACCCTAGGAGGAGAAATCGAAAGGAGGAAATGACAGGTGGAGTGCAAAGAACTCAGCACCTTGAAATTACAGACAAATGATTCTCATGGAGATTCCCTCCCATTATCTCATGATGCTGAGGGCATACCATTTGATTTAACTTTAGACACTTTCCTGGGTCTCTAGGAGGTACTTTATTAAGCACAGAATGTCTATAAAGATGAACTCAACAGGATCCTTGCCCTCTGAGGGCTGAAAATCAAGTGGAAGAGGAAGCCATGCACACGAAGAGCTATACTGATTACTACCTAAGTGGTTCAAAACATGGATTTGGCTTCCAATAGACTCTGAGTCGTGTACTGCCTCTGCCTTTTATTAGCTCTGAGATCTTGATCAAATTGTTCATCATAAGTATCAGCTTCCTTATCTGAAAGACGGCAATACTAATATTACTTATAGGATTGTTTTAACAAAGGACTGAGCCCAGTGTCTGATTCATATAATCACTCTGTAATCTTGTAGTAATACTGTTAGAAGTAACAGCAAAAAAAAAAAAAAAAAAGAAGTAACAGCAATAATAATAATAAAAGGTAGCCTAGGTTGAGTAGGTGAAATAACGTGTTGTAAGGTGCTGTGAGTGTAGAGAAAAGCATGGAGCAATTCTTAATCAGTTTAGAGAAGTCATTATAGATTAGACAGTAGTGCTTAAAACAAGACTGTGAGAGTGGGAAGAATTTCAATAGAAATAAATAATATTGATAATAGAAATGTCAAACAAAAAAAGAAGCTGTGGAAATAGAAATGACAGATGTGTGCATCAAAGAGTGAGATTATCTGATCGGCATGAGAATGTGGGCAAGGCTGTGAATTTACGTAGACCATATATTGGAGGATCGTATATAAGACAATAAACACCAAATTATATCTTAAAGTAGTCGATGTTGTAAAATAGAATTTTTCTAGGATATTAACATAGTTCTGCTAAAATAGCATCTGTGATAATTGGGGAGAGGCTGGATTAAACAAAGTCAACAGATGTCTTAGCTGTAGGAAATTTCATTGCCTTTAAAAAGCCAATGTGCATTGGATTGGGGATACAGTACACAAGAACTTGTTCTAACATTCCACAGAACATTTTCATGTGGTACAGTCATTTAGAAAAACAATTTGGAAAATGCTTTTCCAAAGACAATGGAAAAGCTTTAAGAGACTTTGAGCACAATAGTGGCATTTATCTAGTTTCATGTATGTTTATTGAGAGAAATCTTCAAATCATCACTGGGTACAAATGAAATGATTTTTTTTTCTCCAACTGTTGATTTCATCCCTGTCAAGTCTCCCTCTCTGACTATTTACAATATCTTGAGGAAGTTCTATAACATTCTGGATAAGTTTTGATATTACAGTTTTGGGCTATCCAATTTAAGATTCTAATCTCTTAACTGATTCCCCCTACTTCTTAGTCTCAAATGCATTTAGTGTGTGAGGGTGTGAAGAAGAGAAAAAAGTCAACTCCCCTCCTAATTCCTTGAGGCTGGAGCTCCACTGGGCTTCCCTGGTGGCTCAGCTTATAAAGCATCCACCTGCAATGCAGGGGACCCGGGCTTGATCGTTGGATTGGGAAGATCCTCTGGAGAAGGGAATGGCTACCCACTCTAGTATTCTGCCCTGGAGCTCCATCATTTTATTGACTAACACTGTTGGTGCTCCATTGTGGCAGGTATCCTTAACCCGGCTCTCATAAGTACAAGGATGTAGATTCATCAGAGACCTTCATCCCATCTCAACATTTGCCTGATCCTTTGCTATGGGAGCTTGAGCGCCAGGCCATTTCTTTTCTCCATCCCCCAACACAAGTTGCTATGGCCCATCAGGGTGGGGAGACAACAGGATGGCTTAAGCCAGCAACTTCCCTCATGTCTACTTGACCTATTGGAAATTTGCATCCTTGCTAAGACAGTAGGCATGCAGGCTGTTCAAGGGCATTTCACCGGGTGTCTTTTCTCCATTCAGATTGGCGTGGGTTCAGACCAGTAAACATACTACTAAAGAAGAGATCCAACAAGCAAATAAGGGGATTTGCAAGAGGCTCATTGGTAAAGAACCCACCTGCCAGTGCAGGAGATGTGGGTTTGATACGTGGGTAAGGAAGGTCCGTGGAGAAGGAAAAGGCAACCCACTCCAATATTCTTGCCTGGGAAATCCCATGCACAGAGGAGCTGGTGGGATACAGTCTGTGGGGTCACAAAAGCATCAGACACAACTTAGTGATGAGCAACAACGGCAACTAGAGAAGAAAAGGAATGCTAGTTTCACCTTCTCACTGAAATTTTCAACATTTATTTACCTGGAGTCACGTTTATCCACCTCAAGCACATATCTACTTGACTCTTTTAAGAAAGAAACATGCTTTATAGAGAAGAAGAAAACATCATATTCAGTTCAGTTCAGTCGCTCGGTTGTGGCCGACTCTTTGCAACCCCATGGACTGCAGCATGCCAGGCCTCCCTGTCCATCACCAATTCCTGGAGCTTACTCAACTCATGCCCATAGAGTTGGTGATGTCATCCAACAATCTCATCCTCTGTCATCCCCTTCTCCTCCTGCCTTCAATCTTTTCCAGCACCAGGGTCTTTTTCCAATAAATCAGTTCTTTGCATCAGGTGGCCAAAGTATTGGAGTTTCAGCTTCAGCCTCAGTCCTTCCAATGAATATTCAGGACTGATTTCCTTTAGGATGGACTGGTTGGATCTCCTTGCTGTCCAAGGAACTTTTAAGAGTCTTCTCCAACACCACAGTTCAAAAGCATCATTTCTTCAGCACTCAGCTTTCTGTATAGTCCAACTCTCACACCCAGACATGACTACTGGAAAAATCATAGCTTTGACTAGACAGACCTTTGTTGGCAAAGCAACAAATATGCTGTCTAGGTTGATTTTTAATATGCCGTATAGGTTGCTCTTAATTTTCCTCCCAGGAGCAAGCATCTTTTAATTTCATGGCTGCAGCCACCATCTGCACTGATTTTGGAGCCCCCCAAAATAGTCTTGTCACTATTTCCACTGTTTCTCCATCTATTTGCCATGAAGTGATAGGATCTTAGTTTTCTGAACGTTGAGCTTTAAGCCAACTTTTTCACTCTCCACTTTCACTTTCATCAAGAGGCTCTTTAGTTCCTCTTCACTTTCTGCCATAAGGGTGGTGTCATCTGCATATCTGAGGTTATTGATATTTCTTCCAGCAATCTTGATTCCAGCTTGTGCTTCATCCAGTCCAGCATTTCTCATGATGTACTCTGCATATAAGTTAAATAAGCAGGGTGACAATATACAGCCTTGATGTACTCCTTTCCCTATTTGGAACCAGTCTGTTGTTCCATGTCCAGTTCTAACTGGTGATTTTTGACCTGCATACAGATTTCTCAAGAGGAAGGTTAGGTGATCTGGTATTCCCATCTCTTGAAGAATTTTCCAGAGTTTGTTGTGGTCCAAACAATCAAAAGCTGTGGCATAGTCAATAAGGCAGAAGTAGATGTTTTCCTGGAACTCTCTTGCTTTTTCGATGATCCATCAGATGTTGGCAATTTGATCTCCGGTTCCTCTACCTTTTCTAAATCCAGCTTGAGCATCTGGAAGTTCACAGTTCACGTATTGCTGAAGCCTGGCTTGGAGAATTTTGAGCATTACTTTGCTAGCATGTGAGATGAGTGCAATTGTGTGGTAGTTTGAACATTCTTTGGCATTGCCTTTCTTTGGGATTGGAACGAAAACGGACCTTTTCCAGTCCTGTGACAAATGCTGAGTTTTCCATATTTGCTGGCATATTGAGTGAGCATCATCTTTTAGATTTGAAATAGCTCAACTGGAATTCCATCACCTCCACTAGCTTTGTTCGTAGTGATGCTTCCTAAGGCCTTGACTTTGCATTCCAGGATGTCTTGCTGTAGGTGAGTGATCACACCATCATGGTTATCTGGGTCATGAAGATCTTTTTGTTTAGTTCTTCTTTGTATTCTTGCGACCTCTTCTTAATATCTTCTGCTTGTCTTGGGTCCATACAATTTCTGTCCTTTATTGAGACCATCTTTGCATGAAATGTTCTCTTGGTATCTCTCATTTTCTTGCAGAGATCTCTAGTCCTTCCCATTCTACTGTTTTCCTCTATCAATTGTTATCATTCTGTTGTTTTCCTGTGTCAATTCCTAGGCAGGTTGATAAGAAGTCCAGGGTCCCTGAGGAGGAGAGAGGTGTCTGGGGCTCTCAAGGAAGAGATAGGGGTCTGGAATTCTCAAGGAGGAGAAAAGGACAAATGTTTTTTTTTCTCTACATTCCTTAGTCTTAGTCACATAAAATGTTTTTCTCTTTAAGCCTAGAACTGATGGTTACACAACAAACAACTCAATTTAAGCTCTATACTAAGGATTATATAACAAGAATGTATCCTGCTTGAGGACAGTTTTTCCTTCCAGGAAACCTTCTAATCTTATTATCTTAAAACTTATATAATGGGAGTGGGTCTGATAAGATCTTTTTATTGTTAAATTCTAATCCTGTTACCTTAAAATGTAAATTGTGGGAGTGGGTCTGGTAAAATTTTTAGACTTTGAGACATTATTTTGATTTATTGTAATAACTAATGAAAAAAGTATATAACTCCCTTGTTTGGACTAGCGAGGGGGGCACTCCCCGTCCCCCTTCTGATGTCTATGTCCGAAGTTTTCTCTGTCCCTTTTTCACTTTAATAAAACTCTGCTACCCAGAAGCTCTTGAGTGATCAAGGCTGGTCCCTGGTCTGGGAAATCACGAATCCGATATTATTCACTGTAAACTATCAGTATTATCAATCCTGTTACTCCCAACGAGGCCTGGAACCATGAAACTCCTTTTCTTTTCTTTTCTTCTGCAGGCTTCCCTGGCAGCTGAGACAGTAAAGAATCTGCCTGTAGTGCAGGAGAATCAGGTTCAATTCCTGGGTCAGGAAGATCATTTGAAGAAGGAAATGGCAACACATTTCCAGTATTCTTGCCTGGAGAATCCAATGGACAGAGGAGCCTGGTGGGCCGCAGTCCGTGGGGTCGCAAAAAGTTGGACCTGACTGAGTTACCAACACACACACCTGCTTTTTATATCTTGTGAGAGTAAGAAAGGAGCTAGTGTAGGATTATTAATAGGAAATATACAAATGATGTTTATGGCTGGTTAACCCAGGGTTTTCCGGCCCCTGAGGCTAGAGATACCTTAACAACTCTTTTTAGTATACAAAGGGCACAGTTCCTTGAATTCCCATTGAAACTCTGTCAACCAGAAACTGTGGATAACCAGAAGAGTCCTAGTCAATATTCTGTTAGAAGTTCCAAAAACTTTAACTTTAAATTAATTAAATTAAAATCAAGCTTGCATTCACAAACATATGTATCTCTACACATATACTTATGTAGGAGTGTGTCTATATACACAGAGCAGAGGTGTAGTGGCTCTGATGGCCATGTGGCTTGATGGCGAAACAAACTATTGCTATTACCAGCCATTAAAATAATTGAGCTCATGTCTGACAGCAGCAAAGCCTAGTCTATCTTGACTGATACAGATGTTAAGTGCGTTGGAAGAAAAAGAAAGTCAGGAAGATAGCACTGCAGAGGGAGAGAGGTGGGTTTTACTAGAAAAATGACTAGAAGTGTCATTTTCTCTAAGACACAAAGGAGTTGAGGGAATGAGTATACTTGGGTGTTGGGTGGTGGCGATTTGAGTTTTTCTTCTCAGTCCTCAGTTGTCCATCATTAGACTCAATTGTGTCCTTGACCCGAGTTGCCATATGATACGTTGTAGCCTATGGAAGGTACCTATGTACCTATGGAAGGTACCATATGATATCTTCCAATATTTTTTCTTCTTGTGCTCAGTCTAATTTGAATGAGTTTTGTTTCTAGCATCATAACCTAACCTATTCTTTTATTTCTTGTCAACAAAGAGTGCTGATCAAGACTAGAAAACTAGATTGGAGGTGTTCTAATACCTGCCACAATGTTGTCATGATTATGTTTGTGTGTGTGTGTGTGAATATACTGTGCATTGTGATACTGGTCACTGAATAAAAACATACTGGAGCTGAGGCTGAGAGAGAAGCCTTCTGTCTCCTGTGATTCACAGTCATTTAAACTTAAAAATCTCTTTTATAATATAAGGAGAAAAGTAACGGGGAACATACACATGGATGCTTTGTCTTAGTGCGAAATGACCACCAAAAGCAGAGAGTCTCTTTTCATAATGGATCCCTCATTGACAGGCACCTATGTGGGGAAAAAAAAAAAAATCTCATTCTTATGTGAGCAGAGTGTCTCACACTCTGCAGATACTCAATCAATAATTGTGGAATGAATGTTGAAAGCCTCTTTTTCTGCTCCTATTTGTAGACGAGTGCTCTTGTTTTTATTTTGTTTCCTATTTATTTGGTAGTTGTTTGTTGTCTCTGCCTGGTATCTAATTCCTTTTCACTTAATGAGAGTATACAGATTTTCTAGGGGGACTGCCTTTACGGGTGTTTTTGATACTGACATTGAAGAGCCCTGATCCTGCCAGACCAGAGGATAAACATGTGACCCTAGCCTACTCACAGTATGTCTCCTGGACATTCAAATTCCAAGTAGAACAACACAAAAGGAAAATCAGAGAAGGTGATGCGCTCATGTGTTGTTGCCCTGTGTGGCAATCCATTAAATCCTGTTTTCCGGCTACATCAGAGTCACTCTGGTTTCTGGATTTCCTAGTGTGTAATAGATTGACATTTAATTCTATCCCATTATTACCAGGGCTTCCTTGGTGACTCAGATGGTAAAGAATCTGCCTACAATGTGGAAGACCTGGGTTCGATCCCTGGGTTGGGAAGATCTCCTGGAGAAGGGAGCAGCTATTCACTCCAATATTCTGGCCTAGAGAATTCCATGGACTGTATAGTCCATGAGATTGTAAAGAGTCGGACACAACTGACTTTCACTTTCACATGATTACCAACAAAACAGAACAATAGCAACACTTCATCTTTTTATTCTCAATTTGCTTACAAATATAAATGCCTAACAGATGTATTTTTAAAGAAGAGCTATTTGCAATATCTTGGGGAGTGCTGTTGTTTAGTCGCTAAGTCATGTGTGACTCTGCGACCCCATGGACTGCAGCACACCAGGCGTCCCTGTCCTTCACTATCTTCTGGAGTTTGTTCAGTCTCATGTCCATTGAGTCGGTGATGTTATCCAACCATCTTATCCTCTATTGCCCCCTGCTCCTCCTGCCCTAAATCTTTCCCAGCATCAGGGTTTTCTGATGAATCAGTTCTTTGTATCAGGTGGCCAAAGTATTGGAGCTTCAGCTTCAGCATCAGTCCTTCCAATGACTATTCAGGGTTGATTTTCTTTGGGGGATGGTCTGTGACAATTTGTGATGGCTGTGCCTTACCACTCAAGCCAGAGTTCTACACTTTGCTCACCTGGGGTCCTTAGAAGCTGGTGTTTTAACCATCCTTCCTGAGACCACAGGGACATTCTCCCTTAGGAGAGCTGGGGTTTGCTAGCACTTTTTCTTCTCTGCCTATCTATAATTTAAGTATTCTGTTACTGAGTGACCACCCTGCAGACATCTTCAAGTAACTAAGTGAAGTAAAATTCTGATACTTCATTTATTAAGATACCTCATGTCTTTCTCTGAGTTACAGAGCAATGCTAGGAAACTGCTCAACTCTCTAAAATCTAGGACTGTGTCACAGACAATTGCTTAAGAAACTCCTACGATGGGCCAAGCTCCTGTCCCTATCTGCTGTTGGAAGTTTCCAAAGAAAGAGTGTCAGATCTGCATCTATTTAAAAAATGAAGCATGGAGGGTGTGGTGAGCCATAAAATCCTTTTTGCTTTTTTCTTTGTCTCTAGTTTTTCAGTGAAGATAGTGGGAAGAGAAATAGAGGCTACTTTAAGTTAGAGAGGGACACAAACGCTTCCTTTGTAACTTTAGCAAGGATCCTGAGAGGTGAGTTCAGGCACTGATACAGAACATGCCTGAGAACTCTCAGTCCAACACGGGCATCCCAGAGTTGTTATTGTTGTTATTCAGTCGTTAGGTAGTATCTGACTCTTTGCAGCCCCATGGACTGCAGCAGGCTAGGATTCCCTGTCTTTCACTGTCTCCCAGAGTCTGCTCAAACTCATGTCCATTGAGTAGGTGATGCCATCCAGCCATCTCCTCCTCTGTCGCCCGCTCACTTGCCTGCCTGCTTGCTAAGTCACTGTAGTTGTGTCCGACTCTTTGCAATCCTATGGACTGTAGCCTGCTTTACTAGGACCATTCAATGATGGCAGCGTCCCAGGTGGCCCTAGTGGTAAAGAACCTGCCTGGCAATGCAGGAGACATTAGAGACACGGGTTTGATCCCTGGGTTGGGAAGATCCCCTGGAGGAAGGAGCGCATGGCAACCTACTCCAGTATTCGTGCCTGGAAAATTCCATGGACAGAGGAGCCTGGTGGGCTGCAGTCCATGGGGTCACAAAGAGTCAGACACAACTGAAGAGGCTTGGCACAGCACACAAGTGATTTACACAGTCTTAAAGTCTTCGGGTCTTAAGTTCTACCTATACACTCTGGGATAGTCTACCAGCCGCATAACACTTCCTTGCTCACCTCCGGTGGAGGGGATCATTCAGCTACAGCAGGCTATTTATCTCACTTTTAAATGGGTCCATCTTTTAATGTTCTAATTTAATATAGAAACTCTTTATAGTTTCTACTCAGTGGTTTTAGATCTACTTTCAAATGTTACACCATCATCTCTGTACTATTTAAACATATTTTAAGTGAGACTTGCATGAAATCTACTAGCTTTTCTCGAAAGCCTAAATGGTAAGTTCCTAATAGTCCAAATACACTAATTAGGAATTGCAATTTAATTACACATTAATTACACACCATTTTCTTTTTAATTAGTGTCACTTAAGGTGAACTGTGACTACAAATTTGTTTCTATTGATTGTGATGGTAATAAAGCCTGATTTAGAGTAATACCTTCCCCTCCCCCCACTTTTAAAAACATTTCTCAATGGATTAATGCGGTTTTACATCCCTTGCTTTCTTTCCTAGGGTATTGTACCAAGTGGATTAGAACTTCAAATGCTGCAAAGATACAAAAGTGCTTTACTGTAAAATCCAAGACACGGGTAATTATCATCCAGGTTTTCAATGATTTTTTTTTTTTTTTTTTGATGTTTAGGTGAAGCTTTGAGCGATAAAATTTTTTTTTTTAAGAGAGAATAAAAAATATTTTCAGTGGATATATAATAGTCTTCAGATGTTTAAAACCTCAGTGTGACTTAAATTTTATGAAATGGGGTCATTGACATCTGAAAAAGTACAACAAAAATATATGCTGAATATCCTGTGGACTGAAACACATAATTGCCTAATGAAAAGGTTATCCACTGCGTTAAGTCCATCAGTGGCAGAATTTTTCTATTACTTCTAAGAGAACAGATTTGGCTGTATCTTCAAAGACCTCAAATTTTATGTTGACTGGAATGTGTCCATAGGTATTACTACATTCTATTACCAGCTTATGGTGTCTAATTTATAAAGTCAATTTACATGCAAAGCTTTTTGTATTCTTTCTACTGCTTAAATTCTCATAATACATTTATATTTCCTTTGTGAAATCGCTTCCTGGCTCCCAGCTATTCAACACATAGCTTTTTAAACAAAAGAAGCTAATTTAAATGATTTTTCCAATAAACCAATTTTAATTCAGCCACTGGGTCTGTAAAAAAAATATTCCTTTTTAGTAGAATATATTTATGAATTGGGAAAGATCATTTACTCAAGATCACTATCAACATAGTAAATAATGTTTCCTGGCATGTTTAATAGCTAATATCAAAGCTATTCATAACAGACTGAGGGGCCCCTGTGAAAAATCAGACAGAGCAAATTGAAATAACTTTTTATCAAAAAAGAAAGGAGATGAGGTATGAAATTAGTAATATCTAGAAAAAATTCTTACCCTTAACTCTGGTGCTGATTTGAAGGAGTGTTTTTGTGTGTGTGTGTGTGTGTGTGTGCTTTTTTATGTCCTAAGCTTGGATATATGCATATAACCTTTTGTTCCCCTCTGATTCCCTCCCCTGTGGCTGGCATAGTGACCTCCTTCTTACTTTCCATCTTTTACCTCATTCCTCATGTCAACAACCTTTTTCAATGGATACACAGTTGCTTCACTTGTAGTAGCATAAACTTAGTATATTGAATAAATCAAATAATATTTCAGCAAAGATAACTCTGGTTATCACAGAAAGCCCATCTATTTTTAAGACAGAATTTTACTAAATATGATTTAAAATAAAATCATACTGACAATTTTCAGAAGACCCTGTAGAAATTTTACAAGTTCTGATTTCATCACCATAAATAATGTCCCTTATAAAGAAATCAGATGGTTTGCATGGCAGTTCCAGGAAGAGAACCTCTTCTCCCTCTCCTTCCATCACAGCTTTTTTGAGAAGAAAGGTTGATACAAGAACTCGTGACACCCACAGGACTAGCTCACAACTTATACGGCATTAAGGCTCTAAAACCTATGTTCCTCCAATCCAATCCAATCACTGCCCCTCTCTGGCTGAGCTGAGGGGCTAACACGTGAAGGATGAAGGGACTGAAAGTGAAAGTGTTAGTTGCTGCAGTCCTGTCTGACTCTTTGCGACCCTATGGACTAGAGCCCACCAGGATCCTCTGTCCATGGGATTCTCCAGGCAAGAGTATTGGAGTGGGTCACCATTCCCTTCTCCAGGGGATCTTTCTGACCGCAGGATCAAACTGGGGTTTCCCTTCTTACAAGCAGATTCTTTATTGTCTGAGCCGCTAGGGGAACCTGAAAAGGTGAAGTATAAAGCTGTTGCAAATTAATAGGGGAAGAAAAGCACAGTGCAGTGTTTCCCCAAAAAGATATGATCAAGTCCTGACCCATGCGATACCTGTGAATCTGACCTTTGGACATCAGGTCTTCACAGAGGTAATCAAGTTGAGTTGAGCTCTCAGTAGATTAGGTTAGGCCCTAACCCAGTGACTGGTGTCCTTAGAAGGAAAGGGAGATTTGGAGGTACACAGACAAGCATGGAGGGGAAGATGAAGGCAGAACTTGGAGTAATGAAGCCACAAAACCAAGGAATGCCAAGGAATGCTGGTGACCACCAAAACTCGGAAGCAGCAAGAAAGGATTCTCTCTTGGAGTCTTCAGAAAAACCCCGCCCTACTGACACCCTAATTTCAGACTTCCAGACTCTAGAGCTATGAGAAAATAAATTTCTGTTGTTTTAAGCCACCAAAAAAGAAAGAAAAAATGTAGGGTTTAGAGTTAGATTGGATATTGTGACTCTGTAGTAAGTTTGACTGAGAAAGTAGTTATTCCTCATTTGCCAGATACTTTCTTCCTACTGTAATGAATTACAGATAATACCAAGTGCAATGTGTTCTAATATACTGTAAACACCAAGCCAACTCAGGAAGTAGAATCAACCCATTTCAATGGAAATTTTATAAAGTGTGTGTGTATGTTACTTTATTGAAAAGTCCCATAAATTCAAGGGCACAATGCCAAATTTGTTAGAAAAAATCTACCTGCTTAACTAAATAAAGTTTCAGATGTTGACAAGTAGTTGGTGTATAATTGAGATCTTTACTGGAGAAAAAACTGATAAAACAAGTTTCAGTTTCAACTGAAAACCATAATGTTCAAGAGAAAGTTTTTTAAAACTCAATTTCTTAAAAAATTTTTTTGGGGAAGTAGAATATCAGTGAAAAACTATCCATTTGAAAACAAGTTTCTTAAAATTTCTGATTTTGTAACTGTTGGACTAAAAATGTCATTGGCTTTTAATGCACTTTTCAATTGCCTGATGCTCCTCGCAAACTCAAAACAATTTTGAAAATTTAAATATGATTAATTATAAAAAAGTTCTGTCACATTATATTTTCAGTTTGGAAATATTCTTAGAACTCATACTAAAGAACAAGGTTTTCCACCAATTTTTAAATTAAAGTCAAATCTGTATTGATTTATATGGTGAGTTCAGAAGCATGAAAAGCAAGGGGAAGGTTAAAGAAGGAATTGTTTTCTTCAAAGTGCACTGATGGTACAAAGATAGATTGAGTTTTAAACTCTGAATATGCAATCTCTGCAGGAATCAGTTAAAATTATTCCTGTTGCTTCTTTTGTTTAATGATCTGAAGTCTGAAAATGAGAATGAGGAATGCCAGCTTGGTTTCACTCTGAACAATTCACATAATATGCCTGCAAAACAGGAAAATAACTCTGTACTTTCAAATTATTTGATATGCCTGATTTAGACCTTATGAAAATGAAATGGATGTGAAACTGAATAGAGCTGAAATTAATTAGAAACCTAACTCAGTTATATGGTGAGACACTCATTAAGCTCTTGGAATCCTGAAAGATATTCTTTCATGGACTAAACATTGGTAGGGGATGTTTGGGGTTATTTTAGAAAGTACAGTGCTCTAAGATACCATGATTAAAATCTTCTCAGATACTTCCTTGGCTTATAACACAGAAAGCTCTATAGCCATAGAGCAATGAAGGCTGAATATACTTGTGACTTGGTACAAAGTTAGACAACAGATAATTCTTTGCTTTTATACTGTATTGGGCTTCCCCAGTGGCTCAGTTGGTACAGACTTCACCCGCAATGCGGGAGACCTGGGTTCAGTCCCTGGGTTTTGAAGATCCCCTGGAGAAGGGAATGACTACCCGTTTCAGTATTCTGGCCTGGAGAATTCTGTGGACTGTAAAGTCCATGGGGTTGCAAAGTAGAATATCAATGACTTGGTACGAAGTTAGGTAACAGATAATTCTTTGCTTTTATATTGTATTAGGAAACATCTTTTACTGGTATTGAGTAACATTGAATTAACAAGATAGAGAGAGTTGTCGGCAGTCACAGTGCAAGGAAACACATCAGGGATTTATTAGATTTGGATTTATCAGTGCATAGAAATTCATGATGTTTAACTTAAAGGCAAAAAGAGCAGAACACTTTGAATAATAGCTTGAAGTGGATGATTAGCTAAGGGGATGCAACATTTAATAGCCAAAATAAATTACTGTAATTATTTTATTACCTATGCTAACTGATTCCATTGTTTTTATTGAAATAACAGCTCCCTGAGGAAAGGAACAGTGCTTCAATGAATCTCAGCTGTAGGCTTGTGTGTTCTTCTACAGCAATCAAAACCAATGAAAAATAGCCTTCATTGATAATACTCTTAATGTCTGCATTTCAGCACTTGGAGAAAACATCCTATTCAAATCTAAACACCTAGAAAGATCTGCAAACTTCTGGACAGAAGAGAAAGCCTATTAAAGACAATATGGTTATATATAGAGTTTTAGTCCCCCACATTTGTACATTTTTACTGCTTCATGTCCTCACCATATGTCTTTCTTTTCCATTATATTTTCACAGAAAGACCTTCTGAGAAGGTCTGTGAGATACCTTCCTTCTAGCAAAAGAGTACATGAGCACTTACATTTGTGAATACAGATTCTCAAAGCAATAGAAAGGAGGTGAGCTGAGTCAGGGCGCCAGAGAGCATGTGAAGCCATAGAAAAAGATATGAAATATTTCTAGAAAGTCTATTTTACTGGAAGATTTGTCAAAAAAATATTTTCACAAAAGAAAAAACAGATGCATATTAATTACATAAGCATTTCCATGCATGAGACAGGGAATTGAAAATAAATTATGAATTTGTAGGAGATCTCCCTCCCTCCTGTCTCATCCTCAGTTTCTACTCCATCTGTCCTGCTCATTCTCCTCTGCCTTTAGGGGCGCTGCATGAAAGTGACTGATACATATTCCTAACCTACTTCAGTTCCTTGCAAGGTTTTACATCTTTTGGTGAATAAACAAAAAACCTTTTGCCAAAGTGGGATATAAACTCCCAGATATGGAATAGAAAATCAAGAGAGGAGCCAAAATCTTTTTTTTTTTTTTTAATTTAGGAAAAGTGAGAGGTAGGTTAGAAAGTACCATTTTAAAGATTGAAGGTTTCTGACCCAACTATTTTTGTTGTTGATGTTGTTAGTGAAGTAAGGTCAATGTTTAAATTTTTAATTAAAAAAATTCCGTGCTCCTTATGTGGATATTTTATTTAGAAAAATATTCTGATAGTTGGATATTTAGAATGGTTTCCTATAAGTCCTTGCCAATGTGTCTTACTTTAACTTTAACTTATCTATGCATTTGCTTATTAAAATTTACTGAACCCCATTCTAATACAGACACCACACTAGGCTTTGGAAATACAAAGTTGGCATACTGGCTTCCTGCAAGAAGCTGACAGTTGAGAGGTGAACAAATAAACAACTAAGGGATGCAATTGTGAAGCACTTCTATGAGACTGTATAAAGTGTGTTTGCGCAAGGGGGCTTGTGAGGCTGGGTGCAATGGAGAAAAAGTAGTGGAGGGGAGGAGCTAAAGAGTGTTGTGGGTAAACTAAAGACATTACTTGGCAAGGTCAAAGAAAATCAGATTCTTGTTTATCACGGCTTCTTATTTCTTCTTTAACCTTGGAGGCAATGGTAACTAAGACAGGACCATAAGTGAAAGAAAGGATACCCATCTCTATTATGTTTTAGAATAAGCTGATATTCCATAAGCTGCTGTGTTAACTATGTTCTAAGAACATGGGGCAGTTGTCTTTGTAGGGCTATGTGAAGGAAATTGGGAGGCACTATTTACATAAAAAAAAAAAAAACCAACCCAGAAATGTCCAAGAAATCCCTCCCACCTATTTGCCAGTCTACAATTACCCCAAGAATCACTGTATTGAATAACAACATTAGAAAACAGACCATTGTTAGGTATACGAACTGCAGCTTGGGTTTTTAAAATAAGAAATAGTGAATTAGAATTAAGAATGGCATCTAGCCTCACCACTAAAGCAAGTATGTGATTTTGAAACTGCTTAATTAATATTCCTTCCTGACTCCTGAACTTCCTTATGGATTAAGGAATAACATTGAAATATTTTTGCAATGAGGTATTTTGTTTTTCCTTTGGGAGAGTCAATTCTTAGGTAGGTTGCTAAGAAGTCCGGAGTCCATGAGGAGGAGAAAGGGGTCTGAGGCTCTTGAGGAGGAGATAGGGGTCTGGAGCTTTCAAGGAGGAGAAAAGGACTTTTTTTTTTTTTTTTAATACATTTGTTAGTCTTCAGTTCAGTTGCTCAGTCGTGTCTGACTCTTTGCAACCCCATGAATCGCAGCATGCCAGGCCTCCTTGTCCATCTCCAACTCTCAGAGTTTACTCAAACTCACGCCCATCGAGTCGGTGATGCCATCCAGCCATCTCATCCTCAGTCTTCCCTTCTCCTCCTGCCCCCAATCCCTCCCAGCATCAGGGTCTTTTCCAATGAGTCAGCTCTTCGCATCAGGTGGCCAAAGTATTGGAGTTTCAGCTTTGGCATCAGTCCTTCCAATGAACACCCAGGACTGATATCCTTTAGGGTGGACTGGTTGGATCTCCTTGCAGTCCAAGGGACTCTCAAGAGTCTTCTCCAACACCACAGTTCAAAAGCATCAATTCTTCGGCCCTCAGCTTTCTTCACTGTCCAACTCTCACATCCATACATGACCACTGGAAAAACCACAGCTTTGACTAGAAGGAATTTGTTGGCAAAGTAATGTCTCTGCTTTTTAATATGCCGTCTAGGTTGGTCATGACTTTCCTTCCAAGGAGTAAGCGTCTTTTAATTTCATGGCTGCAGTCACCATCTGCACTGATTTTGGAGCCCCAAAAAATAAAGTCTGACACGGTTTCCACTGTTTCCCCATCTATTTACCATGAAGTGATGGGACAAGAGGCCATGATCTTAGTTTTCTGAATGCTGAGCTTTAAGCCAACTTTTTCACTCTCCTCTTTCACTTTCATCAAGAGGCTTTTTAGTTCCTCTTCACTCTCTGCCATAAGGGTGGTATCATCTGCATATCTGAGGTTATTGATATTTCTCCCGGCAGTCTTTATTCCAGCTTGTGCTTCCTCCAGCCAGGCGTTTCTCATGGTACTCTGCATATAAGTTAAATAAGCAAGGTGACAACAGACAGCCTTGACATACTCCTTTTCCTATTTGGAACCAGTCTATTGTTCCATGTCCAGTTCTAACTGTTGCTTCCTGATCTGTACATAGGTTTCTCAAGAGGCAGGTCAGGTGGTCTGGTATTCCCATCTCTTGAAGAATTTTCCACAGTTTATTGTGATCCACACAGTCAAAGGCTTTGGCGTAGTCAATAAAGCAGTAATAGATGTTTTTCTGGAACTCTCTTGCTTTTTTGATGATCCAACAGGTGTTGGCAATTTGATCTCTGGTTCCTCTGCCTTTTCTAAAACCAGCTTGACCATCTGGAAGTTCACGGTTCATGTATTGCTGAAGCCTGGCTTAGAGAATTTTGAGCGTTACTTTACTAGAGTGTGAGATGAGTGCAATTTTGCAGTAGTTTGAGCATTCTTTGGGATTGGAATGAAAACTGACCTTTTCCAGTCCTGTGGCCACTGCTGAGTTTTCCAAATTTGCTGGCGTATTGAGTGCAGCACTTTCACAGCACCATCTTTCAGGATTTAAAATAGCTCAACTGGAATTCTATCACCTCCGCTAGCTTTGTTTGTCGCGATGCCTTCTTTTTTTTTTTTTAAATACACTTTTTATTTTATTTTATTTATTTATATTTTTTCCATTTATTTTTATTAGTTGGAGGCTAATTACTTCACAATATTGTAGTGGTTTTTGCCATACATTGACATGAATCAGCCAAGGATTTACATGTGTTCCCCATCCCGATCCTCCCTCCCTCCCCATCCCATCCCTCTGGGTCTTCCCAGTGCACCAGCCCTGAGCACTTGTCTCATGCATCCAACCTGGGCTGGTGATCTGTTTCACACTTGATAGTATACTTTGTTCTGAGAGAATAGCATTGAAACAAGTAGTGATGCTTTCTAAGGCCTACTTGACTTCACATTCCAGGAGGTCTGGCTCTAGGTGAATGATCACACCATCGTGATTATCTGGGTCATGAAGATCTTTTTTGTACAGTTCTTCTGTGTATTCTTGCTACCTCTTCTTAATATTTTCTGCTTCTGTTAGGTCCGTACCATTTCTGTCCTTTATCGAGCCCATCTTTGCATGAAATGTTCCCTTGGTATCTCTAATTTTCTTGAAGAGATCTCTAGTCTTTCCTATTCTGTTGTTTTCCTCTATTTCTTTGCACTGATTGCTGAGGAAGGCTTTCTGATCTCTCCTTGCTATTCTTTGGAATTCTGCATTCAAATGGGAATATCTTTCCTTTTCTCCTTTGCTTTTCATTTCTCTTCTTTTCAGAGCTATTTGTAAGCCTCCTCAGACAGCCATTTTGCTTTTTTGCATTTCTTCTCCAAGGGGATGGTCTTGATCCCTGTCTCCTCTACAATATCATGAACCTCTGTCCATAGTTCATCAGGCACTCTATCAGATCTAGTCCTTTAAATCTATTTCTCACTTCTACTGTATAATCATAAGGGATTTGATTTAGGTCATATCTGAATGGTCTAGTGGTTTTCCCTAGTCACAAAAAATGGTTTAGTTTTTTCTTTTCTTTAAGCCCAGAGCTAATGATTACACAACAAAACAACTCAGTTTAAGCTCTGTACTAAGGATTATATGACAACAATGTATCCTGTTTGAGGACATGTTTCTCCTTGAGAACCTTCTGACTAATCCTGTTATCTTAGAATGTATATTATAGGAGTGGGTCTGGTAAGGTCTTTCTATTGTATAAGATGTAAATTGTGGGAGTGTGTCTAGTAGGACCTTAAAAACTTTGAGACATTCTTTTGATTTATTGTAATAACCAATTAAAAAAGTATAGAGCCCCTTTCTAAGACTAGTGAGGAGGCATTCTACGTACCCCTTCTGATGTCTATGTCAGAAGCTTTCCCTGTCCTCTTTCACTTTACTATAACTCTGCTACACAAAAGCTCTTGAGTCATCAAGCCTGGTCCCTGGTCCGGAAGCAAAATCTTCTTCTTCAGAGATCACAAATCTGACATCATTCACCACAAGCTATCACCCTTTACTCTAGAATATGCAGTACTGTCATTGCAATAGCCATATGAACTTGTTATGTTGGATTCAACTCTGAAGTTGCTCAACTAAATGTCTCTATACTAAGAAAATGGAGTCCTTCAGGATACATCACTAAATTAAGAATAAAGATCTTAGAGACAAACTCACTTTTTTCATTTCTACTGATGTTTTCCCCCACACTCTCACATAGTAAAAAAGCGTTTGATGAGAAGGAGACTTTGAAACGAGAGAAAGAATTTTATTTTCTGTTTTTTATATCTGTCTTTTCAGAATGGTCCAAGTTTATTCTGAGAGTCATGCTAATAAAATGTGCTAAAGTTCATTACTTCAAAATCCCTCATGGACCAGAGCTACTAAGAGCTATCCTGGGATTGTGAAAGTGAAAAGTGTGAAAGTGTTAGTCACTCGGTTGTACCCACCCTATGGACTGTAGCCCGCCAGGTTCCTCTGTCTGTGGAATTTACCAGTAAAGAACACTGGAGTGGATGGCTATTCCCTTCCTGACTCAGGGACTGAAACTGAGTCTCCTGTTACTGAATTTTAGATGTAAGTTATGGGGGAAAAAAAAGCAGAAGACACATTCTAACAAATAATATGATCATTTTCATTTAGAGGTTTTAGGGAAAAAGCAGTTGAACATAAAAAGTAAATACAAAATGTCTTGGAAAAATGTGCTTTTAAGTATTCTTTAATGGGAATGAATTTAGAGTGAACTTCATGATGCCTAGTTAGAATTTACACTTGAAACATGTACATGATGCTTCTTAGTTTTAATAAACAAATAACTGTCATTACATGTACTGTTGTTTTCATTCCCTGGACAGCCCTGTTTTATGGAAAAGGTAACTGAAACCCAGAAATACGAGTAAGTTATGGAAACAAACACCTGGAAGAGATGCAAATGGGATTGAACAAAAATCTAACCAGTTGTAGCATCTATTCTCTTCCCTGTATAGTTTTTCTCTCTCTTTTTGGGACTTTAGTGAAGACTGCATGACACACTCTGAACTCATTCTAATTCTGCTGGAGATAAATAAGGATGAAGTGAATCAATAAATCATAATTTCTGTCAATTATGCTATTCATCCAAGGGGATCCCTGTGAAACTCTGAAAACTGGCCACTGACTGAAAGATGCAGGCTCCTCCTGGTGTATGTATCTACAAAAAGGTAAGTTACTAGACACAAGTCATGTTGATGGTACCAATATCCAGAGAATGGGTGAAATATACAGGGCACCAAAATGATGGACTTAAGGCATATAGGAAGCATTTCCTAGGAATTATGCTGCCAAACCTAATAGTGAGATAGAACCTTATAAAGGAGGGAAGGAAAATAATAATAATAATGAATAACAATAGCAATTTCTAATCCTATAAAAAAAATCCTACAAAGTCAGAGTTATCATCTTTATTTTATCCCAGAAGGAACGAATGCACTGAGATGTTAAGAGGTCTATCTAAAGGGAACATATTATTTAGTAGAAGAATTGGATATTTAAGGCAGTTTTTTCCTATCTCAAAAGTCTGGATGCCTTTCATTTTGCTAATCTGATAATTTTGTGTCTATAATTCTTTATGTTAAAACATTCAGTTTATTATTCTTAAATCAGCATTTTACTCTTCAGTATATGTAGGAAAATTGGAAATAGAGGAGATATTAAAAGAGATTCCTTTAAGGTAGGGTTTTTCAACATTGGCCACTATTGACATTCCAGGTGGGATCATTCTCTGTAGTGGAGGGTTGCCTAGTGCCTTGTAGGTGTTTAGCAGCAGTCCTGGTATCTACTACCTAGATGACAGTTACCTCATCCTCCCAATTTTGACAGCCACTAATGTCTCTAAGTGTTGCTAATTGTCACCTGCAAAGCTAAATACCCTCTCTCCTTCACTCTGAGAATCTCTGTCTTACAGGAGTCAGGCGGATAAAGTTCAGGGTCTGGACTCAAGGCACTCATATTGCAGTCCCAGTTCAATCATGAATTTCAGAAAGTCTTGAATTTATCTGAGACTCAGCAACCTTATCTATTAAGACTGAGAAAATGATAATAATTAGAACTGCTGCTGCTGCTAAGTCACTCAGTCCTGTCCGACTCTGTGCGACCCCATAGACGGCAGCCCACCAGGCTCCCCCATCCCTGGGATTCTCCAGGCAAGAACACTGGGGTGGGTTGCCATTTCCTTTTCCAATGCATGGAAGTGAAAAGTGAAAGTGAAGTTGCTCAGTCCTGTCCAATTCTTCCAGACCCCATGGACTGCAGCCTACCAGGCTCCTCCATCCATGGGATTTTCCAGACAAGAGTACTAGAGTGTGTTGTCATTGCCTTCTCCGAATAATTAGAACATCAACTAATAAATATGAGGCAATGTGGAATTAACTTAGACATCTAAAAGTACTATCTGACATAAACAGACATTAGTATTACTTGTTTGTGGGCAAAAAATTAAAAATAAGAAACATAAATTTGGTCATTTTAAGGAATATTCTTGGCTCTCCCAAATAATCAGAAATCATAAATATAGGAGTGCTAACACATAACAACTGAGGAGACTGTTTAAAACTACCAGGCAAACCTAAGTGTCCATCAACAGATGAACGGATAAAGGAGATGTAATATGTGTGTATATATACACACACACAATGCAATATCATTCAGTAATAAAAAAATAATTTTTGACCTTTGCAACAACATGGATGGATCTAGAGGACATTATGCTTAATGACATAAGTCAGACAGAGAAAGACAAATGCTGTATGATATCACTTAAATTTAGAATTTAAAAACAATACAAACAAATGTATATAACAAAACAGAAACACTCACAGATTTAGAGAAAAAGTTAGCAGTTACCAGTGGGGAGAGGAAAGTGGGGAAGGGACAAGATAGGCCTAGGGGATAAAGAGGTACAAACTACGTATCAAATAAATAAGCCACGAGTATACACGTATACAAATAAACAAGCAGTACAACACAGGGAATATAGTCAATATTTTATAATAACTTTAAATAGAGTAGAATCTATACAAATACTGAATCACTCAAAAAATAATGAATCACTACGTTGTACACCTGAAATTGATATATCAGGTTGACCAAAAAGTTCTTTTGAGTTTTTCTGTAACTTCTTATGGAAAAACCCAAACAAACTTTTCACCCAACCCAATGATATTGTGGATCAACTATACTTCAGTTAAAATAAAGCAAAGTGAAACAAACTGCTGCGTGAGAAAATCTGGCAATTTTAATGGAGCTTTCTGATCACCTAAATGTTGTTAGTCTCTATATGTAAGTCAGGCATGGGAGTTCATGCCACTCGCAAAACATCTGATATAGAACAAGAAAGTCCTATTCCTCTGGGATTGTAAAACAAATATTGTACCCAGTTGAAATAATTTCTTATTTCAGAACCACTGGACAATTGCACTCATCTCCCATGCTAGTAAGGTCATGGTTAAAATCTTGCATGCTAGGGTTCAGCATTATGGGAACCAGAACTTCTAAGTGTCCAAGCTGGGTTTAGAAAAGCAAGAGGAACTAGAGATCAAATTGCCAACATTCAATGGATTTTAGAGAAAGCAAGGGAATTTCAGAAAAAAAAAAATCTATCTCTGTTTCTTCAAGTACACTAAAGCCTTTGATTCTGTGGATCATGACAAACTGCAGAAAGCTCTTAGAGAGATGGGAATACCAGACCATCTTACCTGTCTCCTGAGAAACCTATATGCAGATTAAGAAGCAACAGTTAAAACCCTGTATGAAACAAACCACTGGTTCAAGATCGAGAAAGGAGTACAATAGCGCTGTCTGCTGTCACCCTGCTTGTTTAACCTATATTCTGAGCACATCATGAGAAATGCCAGGCTGGATGAATTACAAACCAGAATCAAGCTAGGTGGGAGAAACATCAACAACTTCAGATATGTAAATGATACCACTCTAATGGCAAAAAGCAAAGAGGAACTAAAGAGACTCTTGATGAGAGAAGAGGAGGAGAGTGAAAGAACCAGCTTACAAAAAACTAAGATCATGGCATCTGGCCCTGTTACTGAATGGCAAATAGAAGGGAAAAAGGTGGAAGTAGTGACAGATTTTCTCTTCTTGGGCTCCAAAATCACTGCAGTTGGTGACTATAGCCATGAAATGAGAAGACGATTGTTTCTTGGCAGGAAAGCAATGACAAACCTAAACAGTGTGTTGAAAAGCAGAGACACTACTCTGCCAACAAAGATTCACATAGTCAAGGCTAAGGTCTTCCCATGGGTCACATACAGTTGTGAGAGCTGGACTTTAGAGAAGGCAGAACACCAAAGAATTGATGTCTTTGAACTGTGGAGCTGGAGAAGACTCCTGAAAGTCCCTTGAACAGCAAGATCAAACCAGTCAATCTTAAGGGAAATCAACCCTGAATATTCACTGGAAGGACTAATGCTGAAGCTGAAGTGCCAGTATTTTGGTTAACTGATATGAACAGATGACTCATTGGAAAAGACCTTGATGCTGGGAAAGACTGAAGGCTGAAGGAGAAGAGGAAGTCAGAGGATGAGATGCCTGGATGACATCACCAATGCAATGAACATGAACTTGGGCAAATTCCAGGAGACGATGAGGGACAAGGAGGCTTGAGGTGATGCACTCCATGGAGTTGCAAAGAGTTGCACACTACTGGGTAACTGAACAACAATATCACTTAAAAGTATAAAGCACAAGACCAAACCAAGGCATGTTACTAGAGTTGTTTTTCAACACATAAAGGACAGGGTATTTCAGAGACAACTGCTTCAAACAAGAGGTACGTCTGTCTTTTCCCAGGTTCAGCCAGGTCCCAAACAGGCTATATTTAAGGAAAAACTAATCATTGACTCTTTATATATAAGAAGTAACCATATCTTAAATCATTTAAAATCTCCAGAAATTTGCATCTATAAACCCTTTTATTCTAATTTCTATACATTCCTTTCATAAAAGTGTAAGTCTAACCAATCCTATCTTTAGTTGTAATGGTAATTCTAAATATTTGTCAGGTTTATGAGCTTCAAAAGCATAATTATATTGTCAGGAGAGGAGAGCATGCTCATTAAAATTATCAGAAGGAGAAAAATCACCTGTAACAATCAGATATATGATAAAAACTGTCAAAAGGTATTACAGATATTAACTGTGCCCAATTTGGAACATAAATACAATTTTTACTACAGTATGACAATTGAAAATATGTTTTCATTATATGAAAGAATAGGAAAAAAAACCAGGAGTATTCAACTGGCATTTCAATAATGATATGTTTATGCCTAGAGAAAACATCTTTTCTCTGCACTCTATAACTTTCTTTCCAAATGATATTTTTAAAATTATATTATTCATTACACTCTTTTAGCTTTTCTTGAGGCACCTCAGTCTGGCCAAAGCCATGGCAGCTTGCTTCCCTGAGATACCATTTCAAAAGAAAAATGTTTTTATGTTTTTATTTTCTCAGTTGTGTCTTTCCAATAGCTTCATACATTTGTCTCTCTATTTTAATTTTTTCCCTCTTCCATAGCCTACTTCTTCTTGATTTGTTTATTCCCAGATTCTGGAACTGTTGGGTAGACAGCTCTCCCATGGGCCAAAACTAGAAGAATAAAAATTGCCACGGACTGTAAAGATGATAGTTCAGCACCATGGACAGCAACACCAGTTCTGCAATTAGGCTTGGACCTGAAATAGCTTTGCAGTATTTTATTACTTTAGGTCTATCAACAAGATTCCTCAAGATGCACACTCACAATCAGTAATTTATTTGAAAATTTTGGCTCATCCTCATTCCTTCGTTACTTGTTGCTAGGGGTTTCCTATGCACTTGTAAGGACAGATATAACATTCTCCAGCAGGTGACAAAAAGAACTTACTCCATGACCCACAAAGGGAACATCAGATTTGGCCATCAAAATGTAGTCTTGGCAAACAAACGTCACTTGGTCAGTGAAAGTCTCATGGCACCCTAGAGCAAAGTCAAATGGCTTTTGTGAAGTCTTGGGCTTCAAATGGCTGAGTAGAGATGGTGTACATTTTCTGAATCATAATGTGATGACAGTATCTCTTATTTTACTTCTTAAACCTTTGTACTGTAAGTCAAAAATCTCTTTGGGTTTCCTTTGCATTTGCAGTAGTGTATTTGTCTTTTTCAAGAAATCTTTGCCTGGATTTAGAAACTAAGAAACGAAGTGTGCCAGTCATATTAGTTCTCTCCTGTAGGTTGTGGACTCAGCAATACCTCTGACAGATTTCCATCAGATCTGGAGAGACTTCAATATAATTTTCTAAATGTTTATTGAAGGTTAGTACACACATTTTTCCTTTTCATTGTAGAAAGGATAAAACCTGTACAACAATGGCATTTTACAACAGCCCTGTCTCAGGGTCATAAAACTGAAGTTGTAATTTAAGACTGATAGCTACAAAAAAGAACAAGAGTTCAGGATTTTTCAAGTTTAAGATAAATACTTTGCACATGCACCAGTTAAACCTCCAACACTTACAATCCCATGAAGTAAATTCAGGCCCTGCGGCTTGATGGGATAAGAACTACAGGTACTTTATAACAGCAAGTGAAATCATCAATTTAACACATTTGATACATGTGCTATTCAGTTTTCAAAAAGTAAAAAGGAAAGCTGAAGGAAATGAACATGGCATATGACTGGATGCCGAGCATTTTGAAAATGCGCATCTAGAATTGAAACATAATTTATCTTGCAGTTACACGAGCAATTCTAGAGGCCTCTATGCAGAGTCAGCAAAGTGCCATGCATCGGCAATCAGCCTGGAGGAAGGTGAGGTCACTGACCAGCTTGTAGCAGAGAGACCTTGCATTTTTGTAAAGATTTCGATCAGTAATATAAAACTGGTCTCTTGTTTTTACCTTGACTAAATTCTGACATTTAGAGGTTTAGAATATTAGATAAACATAACTTTGTGCCCTCTGAAAAACTGGCTAATGTCTTATTCTCCTGGTTAGGGACACTATTTCCAGCTTAGTTAATTTTAAGAGCAAAAGCACACCATACTTAATGCCAGATAGCCTGAATAATTAAGTATAGATCTTGAGTAAGAATTTTATTATGAATATCAGCAGCTGGGTTGAATATACATGATGTTTATAGTAAGAAAGAATAAGAGACAACTGCCTTTAGTGTCCAAATAGTTGGGAATAGCATCACACAAGAAACAAGCATCAGTCAACATCATTTTTAGCTTTGTCCATGGATGTGTATAATGTGTCAAAGATTACGCAGTGGACCTGGGGTCTAACACAAAGACAGCCCTTGCCCTCAATGTATTTTTTTTTTTAGTCTAAGAGGAGAAAAAATCAATTTCATGCTGTCTCACATAATAATTCAATAATGTATACACTTGAAAAAAGTATCATACTGCTGCTGTCACTTCAGTCGTGTCCGACTCTGTGCGACCCCATCCCTGGGATTCTCCAGGCAAGAACACTGGAGAGGGTTGCCACTTCCTTCTCCAATGCATAAAAGTGAAAAGTGAAAGTGAAGTCGCTCAGCCACATCCGACTCCTTGCGACCCCATGGACTGCAGCCTACCAGGCTCCTTTGTCCATGGGATTTTCCAGGCAAGAGTAATGGAGTGGGGTGCCATTGCCTCCTCCGAAAAAAGCATCATAGAGGATAATAATTAGTATCCATTGTACCCAACCTATAGGATAAGGTACTGTGCTAAAGCTGGATCCTAGATACTACAACTATGCTGGGGAAGGGATAGATCAATAGGTTATAGACTACATGTGAATAGAGGAGCTTGATGGAAAAAAAAAAATCTTGGATATGACATCACATTGAAGATTTTGAAACAGTAAAACCACAATTATGTTTTAATAAGCCTCTGACAGAAGTGGGGCAGACAATTCAGTATTTGGCATTTATGGCGAGAGGGTATCAGTGGAGTTTTGGTGGGGGTTCAGTGGGAAAAGTAGTTGAATTAGCTAAGTAACTAATGTTCAGAACAGGTGAGAGGTAAGAGTCTGATCAAAAGGCATGGCATGGGGTATCAGAGAAGGAAAGGTCTGAGAGAAATTAAGAAGATGAAACTAGTAATCACAACTGTAATAATTAATATTCAATAGAAAGATAAAAATTAACCTACCCAATAACTCTTGGGACAGTCATCCTTGTGAATGATAATTTTAAATGCCACCATGAAAAATATTAGTTTTCTAAGCAAATGTAAGAATCTGTAAGAACAAAAATCATATATCCATAAAAATATAAGCAGGAGAAAAAATCATATTAAAATGATACCTGACTTTTACAAAAGCTTAACAGAGCATTACATATGCTTCTGAAACTTAATTTTAAGATATATACACACCCAAGAATTCCATGGTGGTCCACTGGCTAAGACTCTGCACTCCCAATGCATGGGGCCCAAGTTCCATCCCTGATCAAGGAACTAGATCCCACATACTGTAACTAAGTTTGTATGCCATAACTAAAGATCCTGCATGCAGCAACGATGAGTAAAGATCCCTTGTGCCACAACTAAGAGCTGACAGCCAAATAAATAAATAAATGCTAAAAATGATATATAAATATATATCCTACAAAATTGTGTAGTTGTCAAAATACATGTATTAGAATAGTTTTAGAAACTCCACTCATCATAGCCTCAAAATGAAAGCTGTTGAAAATCTGCCACCAGTATAGAGTTGACTAAAATGTGTATCATACTCTCACAGTAGAATACTATGCAGCAATGAGAATAAACAAATTATAGTCTTACAGAAAATTACAGATAAATCTTATAAACATAAGGGTAAATGAAAGAAGCCAAGGACAAAAGAGTATATACTGTATGCATTCTAATAATATAAAAGAAAACAAATTATGATGTCAGAAATCATCATAGTGTTATTTTGGAGAAGATAGTGACTAAGAAACACAAATAAGAATTACAGGTAATCTGCATTACCTGAATGTAATTAGCTTGAGAAAATCCATTTAGCTATCACTTTATGATACCTATATGGTACACATTTCTGTATTTATATTGTAGTTTAACAGAATAGTTTCAAAAATTATAATTAGTGAAGAATAAAATAAATAGTACCAAGGAAATTGGTTATTGCTGAGAAAAAATACAAATAGACCTTTCAGATAGAATAATCCTTGTACCTACCTATGTGTAATACTTTATATATTAAGATGAACAAATGAGGTTTTCTTACGGTTAACCACATCACAGGTTTTAAGTGATGTAACATGTATTCTTTTTGACTTTGTAGTCACTTACATGCTTTCAGTAGTTTAAGCTTCTGCAAACAGCATCAAAAAATTGTCCACTGGTTGCATTTTGTGTATATATTATCATTCCAAGGTCTTGTGTGGGCTGGCCCATGGAAACTCACAAATGGTCATGGGTTGGAACAATATACTATTTTATCCCCTGGAATTAAAGTCTTCCAACCAACTCATGAGAAGAATGAAACTGCCTTGATTCAGACTTCCTGCTGTGCATTAGCATTTTAGTTACAGCTGCTACCTTGTTATAACAACCACATTTCTTCAGTCACAAGGCCAGCTTCACAGAAAAGAAAAAAAAAAAGCCCCATATTCATTGTCTTATTATGAAATTCACCTACTTTGGAAACAGACTATAGTTCAAACACATGTAAGATTCAAAACATTACTGTAAGATTAAAATCAGGAACAATTAAAAAAAATCAGTGTTAATGGGTTCATATAACAGAAAAATAATGATGAGATAAAGTAGAGCATTTAAAAAAATCTTAACATTTTAATGCATTAAATTTATTCATGGAAATATGAAGTGATTTAGATAAGTGGAAAGAAAAAAATCTGATATGGAACAAGGTGGGCCAAGAACTTGTTCAGAACACTGGCAGCCTGCCGAGCATACCCCTGGAAGGGACATGCAACTTTAATCTTTATTATGAAGTAATCATAAGTGGACTGATTCTGAATGCCATCTGCTCTCCATGAAGCATTAGAGTTATAGGCTGCTCACTTGATATGCCCTTCAACCCTGCACTCCAATTTCACCCAAAGTTCCATTTTGAAAGGCTGAGTTCTAAAGTTTATTATAATTAATATTCTTTACAAGAACCATTTATTTTTAATGAATAGCAGAATGGACAGCTGAGGTTCCTTCTTCAACCCTGAGAAGCCAACCAAATGGGAGAAAATGTCATTATCTAACTAAAAATCTATTCAGGCAAGAGACAGAAGAATTTCTATTGAGGTGCTCAGATGAGTCTCCGAAAGTCAGACATTTAAACCTACTTGTTTTGCCATGTAGAAACGTGATTTAGGCAATAAGAGATAAGAAATAAAGACAGGTGGACTGTTCTTAATATAAAATAAAATAAAAAGAAAGCCATGCCTTCTGGTTTCTTACATCACAACGTCCTAAATTACATAAGGTATCACTAATTTAATTTGTTTTATTGTACCCTGTTGAATATTGTGCTCTGTTGAATAGGACACATCACATTAAGTTAACTTAGATTGTGTGGGAACAAGAATAAACCAGTGGTGCTTTATAAGACACATCTGGCCACAGAGGAATGACTGTCTTGTAAGAGAGGAGGTTAGTGTGGGTTGAACAGTATTCCTCCCAACTGTATGTCTGCATGTATTTGAGGCATGTGAAGATGGAAGCAGAAATCAGAGTGACGCAACAAGAAGACAAAGAATGCCAGCAATTGTTGGCAGACATCAGAAGCTAGGAAGAGACATGGCTGGATTCATCTTCAGAGACTCTGAAAGGAAACAACCCCACAGACACCATGGATTTGGACCTTTGACCTTCAGATCTGTTACAGAAAACATTTCTGCTGTCTTTAGTTCTCTCCCTCCCGACTCCCCGCTACCTCTGCCCCAGGTCTGTATTAGTTAGTTAAAGCTCTAGAAATCTACTACAGGGACACTTAATAGTCAATTAAATTTTCTGAAAATCTTTTTGTGAGCTTAGGAAACAGAGATTCATTGGTGTTCAGAAGCAATCAGCTGCTATCTGAAACAAAGTGGCTCCCTGCTCTTCCCTTATATTTCACAGTGTTTTATTTTCATTCCTTCCCTTCCTTTGCCAGATATCTTAGAAAGAATGCTTAGAAACTGAAGGGATTGTTTTTTGAGGGTCATGATAAAAATGAAAGATTTCAGAAAATTCATGAGAGCAATTTTGGCAGAATCTTGACAGCATCTATGGACAACATAAGTATAAAGATGTCACTGCATTTCAAATACATCAAAGCAACAACAGAAGTACAAATGTTCTCTTGTGTATAAGCCAGCACTGTGACTTATACTGATTATGGAAATGCAACACTTTTTCCCCAAAGACAATGAACACTTACACATGAAATCAGCCTGCCTCGGTATTTCCTTGAGTAGTGTCACCATAATACCTTATAACTTTCCTGAGGCAAGCTCCTACCAGCCAAATAACATATGTTACTATTTCCTGGATCTTCCATTTCTAGGATCTCTTTGAAAGAATACCACTAAATTACTATCAAAATGCATACTTATGGCTCAGCATAACTCAATTACTCTGACAGTAGTTTTTATATTTACATTTTACTACTTAACGATTTATTGTTCTGTTCCTTAAAACTGTGGAGCAAATAAAAAAACACACAACAATTTATTCCTAATTTGCTAAGGCAGTGACAAACAGCCTCAATCCCTTAAAAATAAGATTACTAAAAACAATGTTCTAAGAATCCCTTTATTCATCAAACAGAATTTTTAAACAGAGCTATGTTTTAAGATTGAAGCACTTCTCTTTTAAGACTATTCCTTATCTTGTGAAGTTGTCCTTGTGAAAGATTCACAATGACAAAATATCAGAGTATTAGAGTGGATTGGGGACAGCTGGGAGAAACAAAAAGTCAACTTTAACAAATATTTTGAAGTTTTCTTTTTACTGACTCTAATGACATGAATAAAGGAAAGTGAACAGAAATTGTTTTAAAATAAATAATAGGTGCAAAGCAGTGAAAGTCATAATTTAGACTTAAGAAAATCTAAAAAGGAAATCTACTTAAAGGAAATGAAACAAAACTGTGTTAGTGAAAAAGAAAAAAAGAACTTCAGTGTTCCTCATGGGCATTAAAGGCATTTAATAGATATTTAAGAATCAGCAGGTCATATAGAAAGTCACAAGACTCAGATGACAAATCTATTATGAATATATTTTAACTCTTTGATGTTATTTTGTGGTATCTTCCATTCTTTACCTATGAAATGCAGAACTGAAGGAAAGTGCATGCATGTTTAGTCACTCACTTGTGTCCAATGCTTTGCAACCCCATGGATAGTAGCATGCCATTTTCCTCTGTCCATGGAATTCTCCAGGCAAGAATACTGGAGTGGGTTGCCATTTCCTACTCCAGGGGATCTTCCAAACCCAGGGATCAAACTCGGGTCTCCTGCCATGCAGGCAGATTCTCTACCATCTGAGCCACCAGGGAAGCCCAGAGAGGAAATGGTTTCTATATTTGTTTCCAAGAGCTACCATAATAAATTACAGAAAATTTATTAGATTAAAACAGTGGACATTTATTCTCTCACAGTTCTGGCAACTAGAAATCCAAAGTCAGTATATCAGCTCAGCCATGGTATTGCTGAAGGCTCTAAGGCAAAATTCTTCCTTGCCTCTTCCTAAGCTTCTGGTGGTTCCTGGCAAACCCTAATATTCCCTGGCTTGCAGGTACATCACTCCAGTATTTGTTTCCATCACTTTCATCTTTTTGTCTCTGTCTCCTCTGAGACTGTGGGACTTTCTCTATGTCCTTCCTTTTCATATAAAGGCACCAAGGGATATAGTGGTGGTGATTTAATCAGTAAGTTGTGTCCAACTCTTTGTGACCCTATGGACTGTAGCACATCAGGCCTCTCTGTTCATTGAAATCTCCAGGCAAGAATACTGGACTGGGTTGCCATTTCCTTCTCCAGGGAATCTTCCCCACCCAGGGATCAAACCTGTGTCTCCTGCTTGGCAGGCAGGTTCTTTACCACTGAGCCACCTGGGAAGCCTCCATCGGACATGGTACCACTATAATCCAATGACCTCATCTTAACTAATTACAAATGCAAAGACCTTATTTCCAAATAAAGTATTTGAGTGGACATATATTTTGGGAAAATATACTGCAGGTCAAGAAGGAACTATTGGAATCTTACATAGAAAAACTGACTAGTTCAAAATTGGGAAAGGAGTATGTCAAGGCTGTATATTGTTTCCCTATTTATTTAACTTATATGCAGAGTACATCATACAAAATGCCAGGCTGGATAAATCACTAGGTGGAAACAAGATTGCTGGTATAAATATCAACAACTCATGTATGCACATGATGCCACTCTAATGGCAGAAAGTGAAGAGGAACTAAAGAGTCTATTGATGAGGGTGAAAGAGGAGAGTTTTGAAAAAAACTGGCTTAACATTCAAAAAATTAAGATCATGGGATCCTGTCCCATTGCTTCATTGCAAATAGAAGGTGAAAAATTGGAAGCAGTGACAGATTTTATTTTCTTGGGCTCCAAAATCACTGCAGACAGTGATTGCAGTCATGAAATTAAAAAAATACTTGCTCCTTGGAAGGAAAACTATGACAAATCTAGATAGATTATTAAAGCACAGAGACATCACTTTGACAACAAAGGTCCACATAGTCAAAGGTATGGTTTTTCCAATTGTCAAGTATGGATGTGAGAGCTGGACCATAAAGAAAGTTGAGCACTGAAGAATTGATGCTTTTGAACAATGGTGCTAGAGAGACCCTTGAGAATCTCTTGGACAGCAAGGAGCTCAAACCAATCAATCCTAAAGGAAATCAAACCTGAATATTCATTGGAAGGACTGATGATGAAGCAGAAGATCTAATATTTTGGCCACCAGTTGTGAAGAACTGACTTGTTGGAAAATACCCTGATGCTAGGAAAGACTGAGGGCTTGAGGAGAAGGGGGTGAGAGAGAATGAGATGCTTAGATAGCATTACCAACTCAATGGACATGGATTTGAGTAAACTCAGGAGGCAGTGAAGGACAGAGAAGCCTGGTGTTCTGCATTCTACAAATTCACAAAAAGTCAGACACAACTGAGTGGCTGAACAGCAGCAATAATACTTTGGGAGTATTCAACCAACTACAATTTCCAATGCTGTGATTCTAAAACTGCTCTCCTTATTGTATTATCTCTTAACTAACCAAAGGAAAGAAAAAAAAAAAAGTGTATATTGATTCTTTGGAACCCTTATAGATGATGGAATAAAAGTTACTTATTCAGTCTGTGGTAATCTGAGGGTTTGCCTACAAGTCAAGGAAGGCTATTGTTACAATAGCTGGTGCTAGTTGACCCAAGTAATTATAGAAAGTATGATATTGAAAACCCAAAATACGTTCAGTATTTCATAATACCCTAGACTCTGGGCAGCTACTGACAAATGCTACTGTGAAAGAATGGAAAATGAAAACTTCTAAACCTATCACCACTAACTGAAAAATGAATACAATAACCTCTGCTGCAGATGTGTGAAAGAAGCTGTCTCTATAAACACCAACTCCAAATAACCAGGACCATCTGAAAACTATATTTTCTTTTTCAGTTGTCATTAGTTATTATCATTTAGAATAAATATTTAAAATTGATATCCCTAAAGAGATTTGGTAGTCTTCTATTTATTAAGGATAACAGATATTTATTTTTTTCCAGGTAATTTTCTATTCATTACCTTTTTCCCCTCATTAATTTTTATCCATTTACTTCTCTTCATTTTTCCTTTTCCATTATGGTATTACAGGATATCAAATATAGTTTCTTGTGCTATACAGTAGGATCTTGTTTATCCATCCTATATGTAATAGTTTGTATCTGCTAATCCCAAACTACCAATCCTTCTGTTCCCCTCCCTCCCTCCCTTTCCTTTGGCAACTGCAAGTTTTTTCTTTATGTCTATGAGCTCATTTCTGCTTCACAGACAAGTTCATTTGTGTCATACTTTAAAGTCCACATATAAGTGATATCATATGGTATTTATCTTTCTCTTTTTGACTTGTTTCACTTAGTATGATAATCTCTAGGTCTACTGATGTATCTGCAAATGTCATTATTTCATTCTTTTTATGGCTGAGTAATATTCCATGGTGTGTGTGTGTGTGTGTGTGTGTGTGTGTGTATTAATCTTTTTTATCCACTCATCTGTTGATGGACATTTAGATTATCTCCATGTCTTGGCTATTGTAAATAGTGATGCTATAAATATAGGAATGCATTTATCCTTTTGAATTGTAGTTTTGTCTGGATATATGCCCAGGAGTGGGAATCCTGAATCATATGTATTTGTGACCTTTTGATTTTGTATTTTGTGTATGACGGTGAGAATATTTTCACATGAATTGCATCATCTATCATAAATATACTGATTATAAAGAGTTAACATAAACAATAAACATTTTACATGTATTATCTCTCTTGACAGGAAAAGAAAAAAAAACTATTGAATTAGGAACTTTAATTCTCCTCAAGGATAAGAAAATTGAGGGCAATGAGATGAACTAAACTCTCCAACATCACAAACCTAGTGAGAAAGGGACCCGAGATACCAAGTCAGTTTGAGGCTATATACTTTACCATTAACCCATACTTTATATCATAGTTTCTTAAATTTCAAATTTATATACAAGTTGCCAGGAACCCCCAGGAACTTCCCTCATCTTAAACCTTGCAGAATCACTGTTTCTATACCCTTGGCCTTTAGTCATGCTAAACTGTCACCGATTATTCAGCTAGGCTAGTTTTCCTTTTAAAGCTAGCTATCCTTTGCTATCTCTCTTCCAAGGCTCTAGTCATATCCAGTTATAGTTCCTTAATCAACAATCTCTAAGCCTCCCTCTCCCACAAGCTATTTTCCTCACCACCTGTCTTAATCAGCTCAGACTGCTGTTACAAAATACCCTAGTGGTTTAAACAACAGACATTTATTTCTGACAGTTTTGGAGGATGGAAAATTCAAGATAAAGCACTGACAAATTCAGTTCTTGGTGAGGGCTCTCTGCTGGCTTGCAGACCACTACATTCTTGATGTGTGTTTACAGGGCAGAGAGTAGAAGTTCTGATGTCTCTTCCTCTTCTTATGAGGACACCATTCCTATCACGAGGACCCCACTCTGATAGTCTCACCTAATCACTTCCCAAAGGCCTCACCTCTTAATACCATCACATGGGGATTAGAGTTTCAACATATGAATTTGGGGGTTATACATATATTCAGTCCATTGCATCATCTAAATGAAAAATATAGAAGTATACTTTTTGTTGTCAAGGTTTTGTTACTGTTCTCAGATGGAAAAACAGAAATAGACAGACAGGAAATTTACAGGATTTCATGAACACCTATCCCTTTCTTTGCCCCTGGATTTTTCTTCATGGAAACATTAAACAATATCTAATAATCATTTAATATAAAGGATTGTTGGAATTAGCTTCCCGGAACTGCAGTGGTCAGGGCAGTTAAGCTTGAATGAAGTTGAATGTTTGAAAATGTTTTGCTTCTTTTTCATCCTCTGAGGATCTGAATGTTAATATCTGATGAACGCACAAAGAGCATTGTTTTAGGATCCCTAGGAGCAAACCTTGGAATCTCTGTCGTTTTACTCACCTAAATCTGGGAGATAAGTCTGCATGTTTCCCTCACTTCAGCGACATCAGAGGTCAGTGCTCCTTCTGTGGGGACCTCAGGAATTGTCTACATTTGAGCTGTTGCAGCCATAGGCTTGTTTTATTCTACCTTCCTAAGTTTTACATTTGCAACTGTATTCATTTACCGTTGTTAGTTGCTCAGTCGTGTCCAACTCTTTGTGACCCCATGGACTGTAGGTAGCCCACCAGGCTCATCTGTCCAGGAGATTATCCAGGCAAGAATACTGCAGTGGGCTGCCATTTCCTCCTCCAGGGGATCTTCCCAACCCGGGGATCGAATCCGGGCCCCCCGCATTGTATGCAGATTCTTTACTCTCTAAGCCACCAGGATTCTACTAAACTACTGATGTGCCTGCTCCTACTTTACTTTAGATTCTTTAGAAGAAGAACTCAAGGGAGGCTGGTGGGCCAAAACCAAGGAAAGATCAGTTTTTAGAAAACTGAGTAAGGAGAAATGCCTCTTAGTGACAGGACATTTCTTTCCAGTACATTGTTTTCAAAATGGTGGCAATCACAAAATCATTGACAATATTTTAGGTAATGCATGGATGAGTATTACACAAATTAAAAATTGCCCACTAATTATAATGTAGAGGACAAAAAACACAACCAGTCAAGTATGTTTGTGTTGGGTTATTGCTTTCTGGAACAAGGCAAAATTAACAAAGTGAGTAGACCTAAAGTCAATTTAATGGGAAAAAAAATCACTATAAGTGGTACATGGAAATAGCAAATGTGATACTATGTGGATGACAGAAATTTTTGAAGTACTGTCTTAAAAGATCAAGATACTCATTGAAAGTAAAAAACAAATATGCACATTCAGACTTTGGAGTGAGATGACTCATCAGCTGGGTCATGGACAAAATTACTCTAATTCATGCATCCTTCCTCAGTTTCTTAATCCAAAAGCATGGAATCCTTTTCTCAAAGTGCAGTTATGAGTAATAACAACATGCCTATGTGACAGGGTCCAGAATAGGTTAATAAATTTTAGTTCTTTCTTCACCTGCATTCACCTGATAAAATAATAAACCTAGTCAGTGATGTTTGTAAGTGGACTCATGTCCATAAATATTTTCCTTTCTCCGCACTCTAACCTATTCTTTTTCAACCTCACAGATAACCTCTATAAGGCCTTGAAAAGAAAATTTATTCTCAGAAGATTTTTAGATTTACAGTTTGAAGGAAAAAAAACCACAAACTTCAAAATCTTTTAAAATCTGTTCTAAGCTGTTTTGTTTCTTTGAAAGATGGGAATTGACCACTCATTTTCCAATGGCTATTTAGAGAGTGGGTCACAAGAGGTTAACTTCTAAAAGAAACGAAAAACATGTTTCTTTTTCCAGAAAAAAACAAAACCTAAATAAATAAATAAATAAAACCCTGACTATTAGTAAAAATAAAGCAACATTCTAATAATACTGAAGAGTTTTCCAGCCATTTTTCAAAATTCATCAGTGATAAATTTTTATAAGGGATATAATTCAGTACTTCTAAATTTTAAGTATATTTTTTGAACTTTCTGTTAAGTAAAAAGCTAATTTTATGGGACATGGAATTATTTGGCTTAACATTATCTAATAATTTTTGGAAAAACCAATCATTTCAATAGATGGATATTAAGATAGTTTTAAATAATTCCTTGAATAAAGTATGTAAATGCCTTGAAACTTTTATTTTTATACTTAACCAAAGACTTGCTTGCAAACACTTTAAAAGAAGGAAGAGCTAGCTTTTGCAATGAAAAAATAGTAATTATTCAATACAGAAATAGTTGTATATTAGAGGTTTTAAAGCACAATCATTAGGTAAAGAAGAAATTAATCTTTTAAGTCTGACCTTTTTAAAAGTTTTCAATGTATTTCTCAAGAGATGATATCTATCAGAACTAAAAAAAAAAAAAGTTTTAAGATACTGTAAATACACAGAGATAGTCACTAAGGAAGCTTAGAGAAGATTTCTCCTGGAGGAGATAACCTACTCGTTCTGGAACTTTGAGTTGAAAACCCTTTAGAGATACTGCAAGGCAGAAGATATCTCAAAGGCAATTGTAAGTTGTCTGGGACTTACTATAGGATGAAGACCATGACTCCCTAATTCTAGGAAGACAACATCACAATACACTTATATATCAGCCTGCTTGGGTGAGATATCTCTTTATAAGTATAAACTCTAGAGAATAAAAAGAAAGATTTATTTTACTTAAAAAAAAACCCAACAAATACATTAATTAACAAAAAGAAACCTATTTAAAGTTCTAGTTCACCATAGCATAATGATTACTGCCTAAATTTAATTAAAAAAATAATAACAATGAACAAGAAGAGTAAAGGAAACTATCTATTGGCCATGAATATAGCAAATCACCTTCAATTTACATGTATGTGCAGAGAAAATATCCAAAACCAGTAGATAACCATGTTAGTGGGTCTGAGGAGAGAAAACATCTTATTTCCATATATTCATAAAGGACAGATTCCCAAAATTACATAATAGAACAGAAATTTATGGATGCTTCAGTAACACAATATCTGTATTAATCTATTCAAACCTATATATATCCATTAATTAATAACCTATTTATTTATCTGTAAGACTAAATAGATCAAAGGATCTATTAGCCAAATACCAGCATCTAACTCAATAGAAAAACAATAACTGATTTGACACTAAAGAACACTGCAAAAATGCCCATTATCTCCACCCTTATTTAATACTTGGCTGGAGATGTTATCAGTGCAACCAGACAAGAGAAAATAAACAGAGGCATAAAATTGAAAAGAAGTAAAACTATCTCTATGTACAAATCATAGTATGCCTGAAAAATTTAAAAGAACTGATTTTAAAATATTACACAATATAATAAGAATTCAATAAAGGAGCAGAATACATAATTAATGTAAAATATAATAGAGTTTATATGTCTTCAAATGATAATGAGTTAGAAGAGACAATAAAAGAGGAAAAGCCCCATTTGCAGTAGCAAATTTAAAGATTAATTAGCTAAAACTAAAGTTGATAAAAGTGAGCAAATTATATATAAAGATAATATTTAAATTTCTTGAAAGATCAGAAGTAGAATTAGATGAATGGAAGGACAAATCTTATTCTTAAATGCAATAATTTGGTATTATAAAAATGTCAATAATCTCCAAGTTAATAAAGTTACTATAATCACAATAAAGTTAGGAAGTTATTATTTGATGTGAGATGTTTATAAAAATGTCATTGTTTAAAAAAAAATACCAACTAAGAATGATGGAAGAAAAACCTGAAAAAGACATGCAGTTGGGTGAGGGGATGGCAAGACAGACCCACCAGAAATTCAAACATACTAAAAACCCTCTATAATGTACTGTTTCCAAAATGTGTAAATACTGATATATGAATAGTCAGATAGCAAGGTTTTAGAATAGAAAAGTACAGAATCTTGATGTAGGTTTTCAGTAGCATCTGAAATCACTGTGAGAAGTAAACATTTTAATCAATAATGTTGGGACAACTGGATAGTCATCTACAAAGTTATAAAACCAGACTAGCACCCACAGTTTATACCAGACTATTTATAAATGGATTAGAGATTTAGAAAAACTGCAAGCAGTAAATGAAAATATGAATGGATTAACTTATAATCAAGGAATAGAGATAAGCTTTTTAACATTTAAAATCCGGAAACAACAAAAGATAAGCCTAACATATTCAACTTTCAAAGGAAAATAAACATTATATACTGCAGGCAAATGGTTTATCCTCCTATCAGATAAAAAGGGGCTAAAAAAATCAAGAAAAAATGATAAAAAAATTCCTAATATAAAATTGGGCAAAAGTGGTAAAGAGAGTTCCAGGAAAAGCTAAACAAATCATACTTCAGTATATGAAAAAAGTGATTGGTCTTATTCTTAGTAAGATACATATGAATTAAACTACAAAGAGATGCAATTTCTCACCTATGACACAAATCCAAAAGTTTTACAATATACTCTGTTCGCAATGCTATGGAGAAAGGGACCCAGCATAATATTGCTGGAGTGATTGCAAAATGGCATAGCTCCTATAGAAGAGAATTTGGTAATATCAAACAAAATTACGTATCGTTAACCCCTTGACTTGGCAATCTAAGGATTTCATCCAAGGGAGAAAGGAAATCATCTCAGGTATAAAATATCAAGGCAATAGTTATTCATAGCAGAATTATTTAAAATAGTAAAAGGTTGGAAACAATTCAAATATTTAGCATTAGAGGACTGGTTCAGTGAATTATTGTATTTCTACCAAAAGATTATATTATGCAGCAGTAAAAAAAAGAGCAATGATCAGTATTTATGCACAGGTAGTAAATGATCTCCAGGTTGTAATAAGTGAAATTTTGAAAAAGTGGAAATAAGAATACATATATGCATGTACTTGCTATTATCATAAAAATGAACACTAGAAAAGAAACAAGAAATAAAAAACTGTATACCTATGGTGGGGGGGAATTAGAATGAAAGTAAGATTTCTCTGAGAACAAATTAAAATATTTTTTCCATTTTAGGTCACTATATGATTTTATTCATGTATTAGAACATAAATGAATCATGGAAATGACTCTAAGTTTAAAAATAAAGTCAAACACATGGATAAACTTTTATGTAAAATTTGGTTTCATAATTATATAAAGTTTAAGTATATAGTAAGTACATTACTAGGACAATATATCTATAATAGTATATCTTATAGGACAAAAAGAATTATAAAAATATGTTAAACTCAATGGTTTTATTTCCAGTTCATTGATTACACAATTATAATAAATAAAAATGTATATAGGGTAATAATAGCAACCAAGCATTTCAATGTAAGAGAAAAAAGGATTCAAATACAAAATTAAAGAAAGAAATCCTGTAATAGTAATCTTATATCAAGAATATCATATGTGGTCATAAATATATGGCTTTAAAGCTTAAATACATTCTTTAGAATTTAGTAACCATCTCATTATCATTTGTATGTAATTTTATAAAACATATTCAGTTCAGTCACTCAGTTGTGTCCGATTCTTTGCAACCCTATGAACTGCAGCACGCCAGGCCTCCCTGTCCATCACCAACTCCCAGAGTTCACCCCAACTCATGTCCATTGAGTCGGTGATGCCATCCAACCATCTCATCCTCTGTCGTCCCCTTCTTATCTGGCCCTCAATCTTTCCCGGCATCAGGGTCTTTTCCAATGAATCAGCTCTTCACATCAGGTGGCCAAAATATTGGAGTTTCAGCTTCAAGATCAGTCCATCCAAAGATGAATTATTGAAAAATAGTCATTACCGAGAGTAAACATATTGAAAATATTTCCCTCAATGAGATGGATGGTGAGGGTAGTTTGTCATTTTGATTCTCAACAAGCAATTACAAATATGTTTTGAAATATTCTTTGTTTGTCATTCCAGAGGTTTTTGTTTTGTTCTGTTTTGTTTTTCCATTGAATGAGAAGATTTCAAAGATTTAGGACTGGGATAGGTACAGTATCTGACTTTCTTCCATGACTTCATAAAGGGCAACTAGGTCGGAATAAGGTCATAGCAAAGTTCCTGAGCAGATCAATTTTAGTAAAGGATCCATAGAAAAATTGGGATTTGATAATCAAATCCCTTTAAACTGTAGACGTTTTGACCAACCTTTATGTAGTCCCAGGAATTCAGGGGCCCACAGTGAAGACCACTGCCATAAATTCAGTTCAGTTCAATTCAGTCGCTCAGTCATGTCCGACTCTTTGTGACCCCATGGACTGCAGCACGCCAGGTTTCCCTGTCCATCACCAACTCCTGGAGCTTATTCAACACATGTCTATTGAGTCAGTGATGCCATCTAACCATCTCATCCTCTGTCATCCCCTTCTCCTCCTGCCTTCAATCTTTCCCAGCATCAGGGTCTTTTCCAATGAGTCAGTTCTTTGCATCAGGTGGCCAAAGTATTGGAGTTTCAACTTCAGCATCAGGCCTTCCGATGAATATTCAGGACTGATTTCCTTTAGGATTGACTGGTTGGATCTTCTTGAAGTCCAAGGGACTCTCAAGAGTCTTCCCCAACAGCACAGTTCAAAAGCACCAATTCTTTGGTGCTCAGTTTCTTTATAGTCCAACTCTCACATCCATATATTGACTACTGGAAAAATCACACCTTTGATTAGATGGATTTTTGTTGGCAAAGTAATGTCTCTGCTTTTTAATATGCTGTCTAGGTTTAGTCATAGCTTTTCTTCCAAGGAGCAAGCATCTTTTAATTTCATGGCTGCAGTCACCATTGCAGTGATTTTGGAGCCCCATGAGATAAAGTCACTTACTGTTTCCATTGTTTCCCCATCTATTTACCATGAAGTAATGGGACCGGATGCCATGGTCTCAGTTTTCTAAATGTTGAGTTTTAAGTCAACTTTTTCACTCGTCTCTTTCACTTTCATCAAGAGGCTCTTTAGTTCTTCCCTTTCTGCCATAAGGGTGGTGTTATTTGCATATCTGAGGTTATTGATATTTCACCGGGCAATCTTGATTTCAACTTGTGCTTCATCCAGCCTGGAATTTTGCCTGATGTACTCCGCATATAAGTTAAATAAGCAGGGTAACAATCTACAGCCTTGACGTACTCCTTTCCCAATTTGGAACCAGTCTGTTGTTCCATGTCCAGTTCTAACTGTTGCTTCTTGACTTGCATACAGATTTCTCAGGAGGCAGGTCAGGTGGTCTGGTATTCCCACCTATTTAAGAAATTTCCACAGGTTTTGTGATCAATAAAGTTTTGGTGTAATCAATAAAGCAGAAATAGATGTTTTTTCTGGAACCCTCTTGCTTTTTTGATGATCCAAGGGAAGTTGGCACTTTGATTTCTGGTTCCTCTGCCTTTTCTAAATCCAGCTTGAACATCTGGAAGTTCACGGTTCACATACTGTTGAAGCCTGGCTTGAAGAATATTGAGCATTACTTTGCTAGCATGTGAGATGAGTACAATTGTACAGTAGTTTGAATATTTTCTGGTATTGCCTTTGTTTGGGGTTGGATGAAAACTGACCTTTCCACTCCTGTGGCCACTGCTGAGTTTTCCAAATTTGCTGGCATATTGAGTGTACACTTTAACAGCATCATCTTTAAGGGTTTGAAATAGCTCAACTGAAACTCCATCACCTCCACTAGGTTTGCTCATAGTGAGGCATCCTAAGGACATCTTGACTTCTCATTCCAGGTAATCTGGCTCTAGGTAGGTAATCATACCATCATGATTTTCTGGGTCATTAAAATCTTGTTTGTATAGTTCTGTGTATTCTTTCCTCCTCTTCTTAATATCGTTTGCTTCTGTTGGGTCCATACCATTTCTGTCCTTTATTGTGTCCATCTTTGCAGGAAATGTTCCCTTGGTATCTCTAATTCTTTTGAAGAGATCTCTAGTCTTTCCCATTCTATTGTTTTCCTGTATTTCTTTGCACTGATCACTGAGGAAGGCTTTCTTATCTCTCCTTGCTATTCTTTGGAACTCTGCATTCAGATGGGAATATCTTTCCTTTTCTCCTTTGCCTTTAGATTCTCTTCTTTTCCCAGCTATTTGTAAGACCTCCTCAGATAACCATTTTGCCTTTTTGCATTTCTTTTTCTTGGGGATGGTCTTGATCACTGCCTCCTGCACAATGCCACAAGCCTCCATCCATTGTTCTTCAGGCACTCTGTCTATCAGATATAATCCCTTGAATCTATTTGTCACTTCCACTGTAATCATAAGAGATTTGATTTAGGTCATTCATGAATGGTCTAGTGGTTTTCCCTACTTTCTTCAATTTAAGTCTGAATTTGGCAATAAGGAGTTCATTACCTGAGCCACAGTCAGCTCCTGGTCTTATTTTTGTTGACTTTATAGAGCTTCTCCACCTTTGGCAGCAAAGAATATAATCAATCTAACTTTGGTATTGGCCATCTGGTGATGTCCATGTGTTACAGTAAGAAAAGTATGAAAAATTACAGTATGAAAAGGAAAAAAGATATAACTGCCCTAATTTGCCCTAATTTACCCTAATGTAATAGGCTTCCCTGGTGGTTCAGATAGTAAAGAATCCACCTGCAATGCAGGAGACCCAAGTTTGATCCCTGGGTTAGCAAGATCCTCTAGAGAAGAAATTGCAACCCATTCCAGTATTCTTGCCTTGAGAATCTTATGGAGAGAGTAGTCCATGGCGTTGCAAAGAGTCGTACGTGACTGAGTGACTAACACACACATACAGTTGAATTATAGGCATTCTCCCATTCTCATCGTTCCTTTTGCCCCTTTAAGTTGCTATTCCCCTTTAGAATGTAGCCATTTACAATTGTGTGTGTGTTCGTCACTCAATTGTGTTCAACACTTTGGGTCCCCATGTACTCTAGCTCCTCTGTCCATGTGATTCTCAAGGCAGGAACACTGAAGTGGGCTGCCATTTCCTTCTCCAGGAGATCTTCCCAATGCAGGGATTGAACCTGGATCTCCTACAGGTGGATTCTTTACCATCTGAGCCACCGGGGAAGCCTATTTACATTTAAACAGATATAAATCTCATTTTCAAGAAAATGAGTTTATACCTACATGTGAGCAAATTATAGATACTTCATATAGTGACCAAACTTTCATAATTTCACTTTGCTTTTCACTCTAATGCTACCTAATGTATTACTTGTGGCAAAAGAAACATTGCTTCTTAAATAATAGCAATGTTAACAAGAGGTATGTATTGATTGCCCACTTTATGTCAGATGTTGTACTGAGATTATATTGTTCAGTCCTCATTTATTTTAATGATCTGAATTTCACAGGTGAGGGTATCAGGCTTGGTTTAACTAAATATATCCCTTGTCCAAGGTCACACAAGTAGTAAAACAGAATTCAAAATGTGTCTACCTTTACTTTTTGTGCTTATCGTTGCATTGTGCCATTATGGTTTCGAAGTTTCGGGTTAAATCTTTATTCTTCCATATTTTAGGGGCTCTAATATTCCCTGTATTATAGTCAATACATCTGTATCTTGAATTTGAATGAATCAGTTTTATATTGTATATTTCAAATTCCTCTAAAATACATGTTTTGGGAAATATACAACTTAGTCTGAAGGTTCCCTTCCAGCACTAACCCTCCAAGGTTCCACAACTTCTTTACTCTGTAACTTATTGAAAACATTTCACACAAAGCAGTTATTAGAACAACAAACCCAGTCTGTGAATTGTACCCTTTCTGGCTGATAAAAGCAGCTTCTAACTAAATCTAGTTCACATTTTATTCCTCATCTTCTTTCTTATCACTCCCTTCTCTTCCCAATTTTGCCTTTTCTAAGTTGCTTCTTTATTTGTTTTTTACCATTCCTGCCTCTTTACTGGTCACTGATTTGCCAAGAGTCAAGAAGGTCTGCCAAACAATTATTCCAAAAGTCAGCATTAATAATAGCTAACCTTTTCAACAAAGAAAGGCTTACACCTATTAGAGAAGGCATCGCTGCCTCACAGGGACTAGTTTCTCATGAAATGATTTTAAAAGAGTGAAAAGACCTTCAAAATACTTTCCCTATTTATCTGCATGACATCAGAAATGTATGCTATTGGAGTGATCTCTTTATATGATGACACAGGTTCTAGTTGTTGTTCTGTCACTAAGTCATGTCCGACTCTTTGCAACCCCACGAACTGCAGCATGCCAGGCTTCCAGGTCCTTCACTATCTCCAGGAGTTCTAGTAGGTTCATCCTAAAGAATGCCATTATGTGGAATGAGTGAAGGGTGAGGTAATAGGCTGTGGAGGAATAGGAGAGTAAGTAAGAATCACTTATTAAGTTATTAACGTGATTTCACTTAAATAACCGTTCACAATCACAGAGTTCCCAGGGGACAAAGCAGTGACCACGTACATTTTAAGTGTTAACACTGGAGAAACAGCCTGTGGAAGTGGTGGGGGACGGACCAGTAATTCCTGGGAGGCAGGGAACTGCCTGAGGGCATTCTGGTGAAATGACAACTGGAACTGGGAACTCTGCCTACTTAACAATTTCGCCCAAGGCCAGCCTATCTATGAAGGTCATCTTCTTCAACCTCTGGTGTGCAGACTTGATTGCATCGAAACCACACAGGACAGTTGTGTTCCTAACCAATACCTAAAATCTCCAGTAAAGGAGTTCCAATAACCTTGGCCCAGAGAGAATTTATCACAAACTGTTTACTCTACATTTTTTTGGAAAGCATAAATACCCAAACCCGGACAACAATGACAACACTTCATAAACGAGGCCACTGCCAGTCTTTGAGATGACCCGGAGCTGCACAAGCCATAAAAACACAATACACTCTAGCTCTCTTGCAAATTAAGCTGTGAAGATCTGCCTCCAATCTCTACAGAGATTTCTCAATGAAAAGGGAAGTGTCTGCAAATTTAGGCCTATAGTACGCGCACAGCACCAAAATTTCTAATTACAAACCTGAGGGTTATTTCACCCTCAGGCACACATCTGCAGCAGAACCACCCCCCCCACCCCCCCCACCCCCCCACTGATAACCAGATTTGGGCTCTTTTCTAAGGGTGAGACCTTGAAAAAGGCATTGGGTGACAGATAAGGGATTGGAGAAACATGGAGCAGGTGTATATATTTCTGAATTTTCTGAATGGCAGCTCTGTCAGAATATCTAAGTATTCAACCAAAAATAGTGCATCAGAAACAGAAATGGGGGAGGGTTAGGCTGTATTAGGTCCACCATCTCATCCTACCAAGGTGTATAAACCATCCCTAAAGGGCAGAATACAGTACAAAAATATATCATCAAGAAATGTGTTTTCCTGTCCTAACAATGCTTGCTTGTGGGGTCTTACCTAATAGCAGACTTGTTTATTAGAGGCCATTTTATTCCTGCATGACGGGCAATAATGTTAATGTGGGTGGCAAGATATTAAACTTAAAATATGCACCGGCATGCTGAATTAAAGCAGAGATCCAAGTCCTCATTGCTCTATTCACCTACAGAGGAAAATATTAGCACTATGCTTTAATTGGCCTTTTCTGTGATCAATCTTTTTTTTAAGTAAATCATGCAACTCTACAATATCACCATAGGAAGTCTAGTTACAGGCACGTAGCTTCAGAAATCCTTTAATGTTCTTTTACGGTTAAACAGAGGGATATGGATGACTTGATTTTCATTTGTCTGATTTTTTTTTTCTTTTTAAAAAGACATGGGATTCAATCATTCTAAGGTGATTCCCTTTTTAAACCTAATCCCACATTCATGCAGCAAGCCTAATGAGTCCACTAGGAGTAAACAAATTAGTCTCCAGGATGTATTATGCATTAATTAATCAAGCTAATAGTATTGTATAATGTGCAATAGATGAAAATTAGTTCTAAGTACAATACTCACATGCAAGAAAAGGATTGGAGAAAAAATGTGGAGTGATAAAAGAAAAATCCATTTCTATAAGTTAAAGAGCTCTGCTTCCCCTCCACACATTTCAGGCCATTCAGTAATGAAGAGGATATGCCAAAAACGGCCTTTACTGCTGAGATAGAGTGTCTCAGAGAAGCTGTGATGAGGACGAAAGTAGGTTTGAGTAACAATACCTGCAGGGTTAGGGGAGGGGTTAGCAAAGTGTAGACTTCGTACCATTTCTTGTACAACTGAAGAACAAATTGTCGTTCTTTCACTTTTAAATGGTTGACAGAAACCAAAAGAAGAATATTTTGTGACATGAAAATTACATGAAATTCAAATTTCAAGTCCATAAATAAGGTTGACACAGAGTTACACATGTTCGTTATATATCGCCCGTGGTAACTTTCATCCTTTAACAGCAGGTTGAGTAGTTGTGACAGAGACTTGGCCCACAAAGTCAAAAATATTTACTCTCTGGCTCTTTGCAGAAAAAAAAAAATTGCCAATTCCAGTCTCAAGGGAACAAAAGTCCTCTGCTATAACAGGACCAGTGCAAATATAGTATAAGATTGTTTCTTAAAAACTAGAAAAGAAAGCAGATACCATCTCTTGTGATGCACTAGAAAAAACACAGAATCATTTTTTGCTCTCTCTGCCAAATTCCTCAGTCAATTTTGAGAAAAAAAAATCAGCTCAAATGGAGGGACAATACTATACTTTAAAAAAAAAAATGACAAGGTCTTGAAAGACAAAGAAAGACCAAAGGACTGGTCCAGGATAAAGGAGACTTAGATGTGACAACTAAATTCAACATATGACTCTGAATTGGAATGTGGACAAGACATTTTTATTATTAAAATTTGGGGCCATAAAGGGCATTATTGTAATAATAGGATAAAACTTCAATAAACTTTTGGGATTAGATAATAGTATTGAATCAATGCTAGTTCTGTTTTTGATAATTATAATGTGGTCATGTATTTGCTCTCAGGAAATACACACAAAAGTGGTATAGATGGGCTCCAAGTATACCATTTAGTCTCAAATGTTTCAGGAAAAAAATATGTAAATGTGTATGTATGTGTGTCTATCTATCTGTCTATTGATTTGACCAAAAATTTCATTCAGGTTTCTTTGTTAAAAAAACAAAAAGCTGTTTTCCATTGTAAAACCTGAACAAACGTTCTAACCAACCCAAAATTTACTATCTTTCTACCTATCTACCTATCTATCTACCTAACTAACCTACCCACCTATCTACCTACCTATCCTACCTAACCTACCTACCTACCTACCTATCTGCTTATGTATCTATCCAAAGAGAGGGAGAAAGAGGGGGGATATATAAATTTGGCAAAATGGGGAAATCTGAAAAGGGTCTAATGGAGTTGTTTGTACAGTACAACTTTTTGGTAAGTTTGAAATCATTCAAAAATTTAAAAAGTAGGATGAAAGTACTTCAAATTGCACCCCTCCTTCAATGTGAACCACAAATGGTCACATCTTCACCACTTCCTAATCAGTGGTATTTGGATTCTGAGTTGTTACTCCGTGGAATGGCTTTGTATTGTACATCGTTACACATCTGGGACTACCTTTCCCTTCTGCATGTTTAGAGTCAGTGTTGGACACAAGGAGATTCACACAAGATTTGGAAGGTAGAGGGGAAACAGTGGCCATTATTGTTTTCCTTGAAAGTTAGAGCAGTCTCCAGGCTTTCATTCACACATTCTGTTGCTGATCTGGTAGTTGACTTCGCTGGTATGCGGCATCCACCAGACCCATAGGTCCTCCAGTGCTCACCAGATCTCCTCCCTTCAGCACTTGCTTGTCCTTGATCAGATGTGTTACAACTTGGTGGTGAAGTTTAGAGTACAGTTCCTCCAATGGAAACCCACTGCAGTATTCTTGCCTGGGAAATCCCATGGACAGAGGAGTCTGGTTGGTTATAGTCCATGGGGTTGCAAAAGAGTCAGACACAACTGAACAACCATCTCCTGTAGATGGCCCTGGTAATGTGTGCGGGCAGTGAGAGACTGATGAGGACCAGGGTGTGTCCTTTCTCTCCTCCACCCCAGATCTCCTCTGTGGCCGTCTCTACCAGCTCCCAGAGTTGCATAAAGTCTAATCCCCATTTTAGTTTATTTTTATTCTTTTGGCTGCATAGCTTGTGGGATCCTAGTTTCCCAATCAGGGATTAAATCTGGGCCTATGGCAGTGAGAGCTCCAAGTCCTAACCTCTGGGCCACCAGGGAATTGCCATAATCCCCTATTCCATGTCACTGACAGTGGCTCTGCTCCTCCAGTCAAACTCAGACTCACACCCTTGGCTTCCTGAAATACAGCAAAGGTCATTTAGCAAGCACTTGACCTATTCATCTCAACTCAAGTCCCACTTTATCACTTTATCTTTGAAACCACCTCATTATCTAGAACTGCTAGGAGAGCATACTTAGGACTGCATAATAATAAAAGTGATTAAAATCATCATCTGAGTGCCTACTGTGTGAAAAACCCGGTGACACACATTACTTCTAAAAGTCACTAATGCCCCACAAGCCAGTTGTCATCCTTATTTTTACAAATGAGAAACTGAGAAGCAGAGAGTTTAAGTCACTGGTCCACCATCTCATATCCAAGTAATGGTAAACCGGAAGCAGAAACTCAAATGCAGTTCTGTTCCACTCTTATGGTCATATTTCTTTTAAGTTTGTTTATTTATTCTATTGCATAAAGCTGGCACCTTTATGGTGGAAAAAGAGGCAGCCTTCTCAACCTTCAGAGGGTATTTGTTTTGTTACTGCCTGGGAATTTACTGAATCTCAATATTTCATTCATGATTATTCATATCGTATAACTTTGCAAATTTGAAGAATTACAAAAAAACAAAACAAACAAAAAAAAACACCTCAGTCAAAAAATGAGAAGACCTGAATAATTTCTTCAAAGAAGTCAGGTAGATGGCCAACAGGCACATGAAAAGATGCTCAACATTGCTAATTATTAGAGCAAAGCAAATGAAAAGTACAATGAGGTATCACGTCACACTGGTCAAAATCAAAAATGTCTATGAATCATAAATGCTGTAGAAGATGTGGGGAAAAGGGAATCATCCTACACTGTTGGGAGGATGTAAACTGGTACTGCCACTATGGAGAAGAGTATGAAGTTTCCTTAACAATCTGAAAATAGAGTTCCCATATAACCCAGCAGTCTCCCTCTTGGGCATATATCCAGAAGAGACAAAAGCTCTAATTAAAAAAGATCCATGCCCCTCAATGTTTATAGCTGCAGTATTTACAACAGCCAAAACATGGAAGCACCCTAAATGTCCATTGGCCAATAGACAAAGTGGAAGATGTAGTGGAATACTACTTAGCCATACAAAAGGATAAAATGATGCCATTTATAGCAACATGGATGGAGCTAGAGATTATTATATCACGTGAAACCAGTCAGACAGAGAAATATAAATATCATATATCACTTATACACGGAATCTAAGAAAAATGATACAAACGAACTTAAAAAACAGAATAGACTCATAGACACAAAAAATAAACTTATAGTTACTGAAGGGGAAGGGGAGAAGGAATAAAGTAGGAGTTTAGAATAAACAGATACACACTACTATAAACAAAACCTACTGTATAGAATAGGGAAAAATATTCAGTATTCTGCAATAACCTATAATAAAATAGAATCTGAAAAAGAGTATAAATAAATAAATGGATTTGTTGTATACTTGAAACTGACACAACATTGCAAATCAACTATATTTTAATAATAAAAATAACTACAACAACTAGATACATATTAACCTCTTTATGAAGTCCTTGTGTCCTAGAAAAGAAAATGCCAATAACCGCTGATGCACACAGTGAGAAATATCACACAACCTTCTACTAAAGAGCAGTAGCTTGTCTTGATATATAAATGCTTTTTAGGATCTTCAGACATTTTCAACATACTAAAAATCAGGTTTTTAACTCAGTACTACTTCTTTAGAAGTACTTCTATATCTACATCATTTAAGCTTTACAATAATTAACCTAGAAAATATATAGAATTTGTGCTATGAATGCTTATTTTACAGATGAAAAGATTAAATCCTAAGAAATTACATAAATCATCTTAAGTAGCATCTGTTGTTTTTAATCTATTTAGTTTCGTTTCTCCCTTTATTTAATAAGAGCAGATTTTGCTTGAAGACTCCCCTTGCCATACAATTTTCAGTTCTTATCATTTTCCTGGGGCTGGTTCCCCATCATAATTAGCAGAGGGCACATCATGCTGACTTGGGAAATCATTATGCATCATGCACCCAGTCACAATCATGTGTTCAAAATGGATATGCAACCCATATCAGTTTGTTCAGGGCCAAGTTCAGAAGGAAGACCATGAATAGCTTCTCCTCTTTCCCTGAACTTGGAGCTAAAAGATTACAAGCTTCCAGTTGTATATGTCAACTCAAGAGTGAAGAATAAACTTGAAGTCAACAAAGAAGTAAGAAAAGGTGGTATGCAGAGTGACAGTTTCATGTTACTTTTGTGCACCTGGCTCCAGCTATACTTGAAGGTAACTTACAATTTTTCAATTATATTTAAAATTGATTCTATCTACCTCCACCCCTCCTACCTTCTTCCCTTTCACTTCCCTCCTTTCCTTACCTCTAACTAAGCTTTGTAGTCAAAGATTAATAATAATAATACTGAATAATACTACCCATCCAAGTTTCCAAGGTTTAACTGCAAGTCTGCAACTTAGGTTTATATGGCATAAAAATTACCTTATTAGGCAAGTTATCTCTTCAGAAATAGACACTGGTTTCCCCTTTGGCTGAGATACACTTTGAACTCAAACGTTTGTTCCAATTTTGCTTCTTTAGAGAACTCTCTTGAATATCCATTGGCAGAATAAATGCGTGTGGAATCTGACATTTTTCTAAGCTGTGTAATTACATACGTAATATAGAGGACACCAAAAAGACAAGATTGATTTGAGTGCTAGTTCTCTGTTGAAAAAGATCCAGTTGGTTCATGCTGTAATCAAATCCCAGAGATTGAATTATAACATCAGTCATCAATGTCTCCCTTAATCAATTGCTTTTATTATGTTTAGGGAAGATTTACAAGCAAAAACAAACATGTCAGAATTGTTTCTGTGTGGGGTTTTCTTTTCTTGTTCTTTCAAGCTAGAGACTGATAAATCCTGTACAGTACTACGGCAGGAATTCACTATATTATGATGAAAGAGAAGTGAGAATATTTTTGTCTGAGTGATGAAGAGGCAGGCACTATGTAATTTATAGTGAAATAAAAGTGATACTGTATTATACTATAAAGCTGTCAATTGGATTATCACTGAATAAGCTGTTCAGTGTTTACTTGTACGTAGCAGATATGTTGAACAAGCAGGACTTGTAGAAGGCAATCAGAAAGCAACTTTATTTTTTTCCACCCGCTGCTTCTTCAGATGCTTTTCATGCAATCGGTTCTTTACCTAGAAGAAATCTTGCACCAGTCTTCCCTTTACCCAATCAACCACTCTTCAGTCAATCTCAGGGACAAAAAAAATCATCTCCTTTTAGTAATTACTCTGTCCACTGTGTTGTATTGATTACAAGCTCAGAAGGTGATTCAAAGTTAAAAGTTTCTCCCAATGGACTCTTCTTCCACACCAGCTCCTGCTTGCCTCTGGCTGTCTCCTGTAGCAGGAAGGGGACCAAAAGGGACAGAGGGTTGGCATCTTTATTTTTCTGCCTTGATGGCTGCTCCTCTTCTCTCACTCACTAGGCTGCCTGTGGCTTCTCTAGGCTGGAAACAGAGGAGGGAGAGGAGGATGCTGACAGGATAGGTCTTTTGGGGCTGACATGAAGTAATGGGGTCTGGCGTTCTCTGGAAGTAGCAGACATTTAAAGGTGATCCTTTTCCTCACATGTGCCTCCTTTTACTCCTGGGGGATGTCCTCAGTGTTTCTCCCCCTTGGGGAGTGCCTCCTCTTCAGTTGGCCATCTGCCATTCCTTCTCAGTTCACGTCGCTGTGTACTTCCAGCCTCTTCTGCTGAGGTCACTTATTGTGGGGCAGAAGCTCTCCAGGGAAGTAGCCTTAAGCCAGTCTTCCCATGGTGGGATGCACATGGTTACTTTTGACTTATGTTTAGGGTGAGGGTGAGCAAGTGAGTGAGTGGGTGCTCAGTCATTCAGTTGTGTTTGACTCTTTGCAACCCCATGGATTGTAGTTCTCCAGGCTCCTCTGTTCATGGGATTTCCCAAGCAAGAATCCTAGAGTGGGTTGCCATTTCCTCCTCCAGGATATCTTCCCAACCCAGGGATCAAACCCATGTCTCTTGCATCTGCATTGGCAGATAGATTAGTTACCACTAGCACCACCTGGGAAGCCCTCAGGGGGACTCAGTTACTATAGCAGGAAGGAAGTCAGCACATCTGGTTATGTAAGCACAGTGGTCCTCAATTGCCCCCTTGGAGACAATCTGGCAATATCTGGAGACATTTTTGATTGTCACAATTGGAAGAAGGGGTGCTTCCTGGGTAGGGGTAGGGATTTCCTGGGTAGGGGCCAGGGATGCTGCTAAACATTGTCCCAAAGCCCAGGACAGCTCCTGAAACCAAGAATGATCTTGTGTAAAATGACAACAGCATTGAGTTTGAGAAGCCCTGCTTCCTATGAGGAAGAACACCATCAACTGTAAACAAAGGGTGATGAATATCAACTTTTCAGTAATTTCAAAGCTTTTTATCAACTTTTTGTCTTCCATTTATTTCTTTAGGAAAGAACTTTGCAGAGTGCTGATCTCCTGGTTAGTAAGAAAGTAAATTCAAGGGAGACTTGAAGTCCCCTATTCCTCTCTATATCAGATTAAAAGTGGGAGAACCTTAGCACAGTGAGATTCAACATGATAGATTGTGTATGCTCCAAAATCATTTAGAAAAAAAAATATATGTATATATACATATCTTCACACATTTTACAACCAGTATCTAAATTTTTAATTAGCATTTATGTAGAGTTGTAAATTACTTATTTTCCAGAAGTGAGGCCTATTATATATGTGCTTTAAATATACATACTTCAAAAGTTACAGCTTCAGATTTAGTTCATTCAATTGAATAAGCTAATTGGCAAAATGAATCCTCATTGTCAAACCAGTCCTTTACATCAATTGTAACTTCAAGCAGAAAAATGTCTGATTTTAGTTTTTAATTAAAAAATGATAATGCACATTCTGATGACAAGCTTTCTCATTTATTAACTCTTATTTAAGTTAGATTGAAAAAGGATAGGAAGGAAGGAAGTTAGTGTACCATTAGAATGTAAGCACCACCAAGGCAATAATTTTTTTTTTTTACTGTTGCTAGTAGTATATTCTGTGAATGCAGTAGCACATTGTAGACCCTTTACAGGTACTTAATACTAGATGCAAGAAGAGATGATAGACAAATAGATAGATGCATAAATAGATAGAGGCACTGAGCTCCACTGTAAGTTTATAGCCAGGATAAAATAAAATATATCTCAGTCACTCCACTGAATTTCTGCATTCTCAAATTATCCCTGGAAGTCTTTATAATCTGGGGTAATGAATCAAAATGAGATCTGGACTGGGTGAGAATTTATTTTGTTAATGCAACAAGAGATGAATACCATGGAAGCAGATCAAGAAAAGAACTGGCAGACCACAGACAGACAGGAGCTTAAGAAAGTCACACTGGAAAGAACAATTTAGGAAATAAATTGCTATAAAGCTGTTCATGCCTATGTGATTGCTAGACAATCCTCTTGTGCTATGGTTTAAACGCCAGTCCACTAAAGATTGGGGAACAGCATGTTCATGATGAAAACAAGACAGGCCAACAGACCTATAGAACAAAAAGTATGGAAGGAGGAGGAAGAGGGAAATCCAAGACGGGGCCAGATCAGTGACCTAATAAAAGGATAATCTAGTCTTTGAAAAGTATCATCAAACACAAACCCTATTTAAACAGAAATAAATGCTGTCAATAATCCTTGTTGAGAAAGTATTTCTTAAAACCAGATATAATCAATAGGTAAAATAACTCCAAAATCTTGTGGGATCCTAGCAATTCTCTTGATAGGTACATAGCTTAGGTGCCATACAATATTGGTAGTAATGAAACTATTAAGTATTGGCAATTATTTGTCAGTGATACCTAAACATTATTTCACTTAATTCTTTCAGTAAATTTATGACATAGACACTTTAGTTTCCCCATTGAGCAGCTGAAGCAGCACAGGCTTAGGAAAGGTCAATATCAACTCTAAGGTCATACATTTCATAAGGTAAAACTACAGCATGTCAGAGACACCTTTTATACAAAGACATTCTAAACACTTGCCAAATTTACTATAATTTGTCACAGGCTTTGCTGTCTAGACATGGCAAGCTTCCTCTTAGGAGAAGATCTTATTCGAGATGCCAAAAAACCCTAAAATGGCTTAAGCCAGGCAAACTCCATGATTGAAAGTAAATTACAACCATTGTTTGCCTGCTCACTTTTACTTTTAATGTACATTTGTGTGAGAGTGCAGAGATGAAAGCCTTGTCAGTCATAGGTATACTTAAAAAATCAATCCAAAAGCAAAAGGAATTTGAAAAAGATTCCACAATGGCAACATGAGCTAGCCACTAATGTCTATTTTCCATTCAATTGCTTTTCAAAAGTTTGAAAGCTGCTTGTTAGCTCTGTTTTTTAATATAAAATTTGAAGGTGTTTGTTATTTCTAGTAATATGATGGAGCCTAATGTTTTCTTTCATTGAGATGTCAAAAGAAAAAAATGTGTGTTTTTTTTTTATGAGCTGTCAGTAGGAGATAATCAATATAATTAATCATTATGACATTTACTAACATTTATATATTATTATTTATTCTTTTTAATTGTGCTAACATTTTATTAGTTAAAGGACACACATCAACACAGTGGTTACAGAACTTTAATAATGGTTACTTTTTGATTAGAACATCCTCCTCTACTTGCCATGATTTTATCTTCTTTTCCTTAATGTGAAGAAGTTTCGTTTGGTTTGTTTTCTGTCTGTGGTTCATATAAATGTGAAACACCATGTACACAAGGGAGGATTATATAAAGGTATTTTTATAGACTTCAACGTGAACTAGGCTTCTATTCTGTGAAAACTGAATAAATGCTGAAAGAAAGCCACATGGTCCATTTTCTGCACACAGTAGACTCTGCCCAGCAGATAGTAACTAAAAAGGAACTTCCACTTTTATGTGCATTTCTCAGGGAACACTAAAGTTCCTATACATAGCACTTCTAGAAATCCTCCCACCAATGTCTAATACTTTCTTACCTCATGTTTATTCTGAAGTCCTACAAATCCAGAAATCTCAAACCCTCTTTTCTCAACTCCAGTCTACTGGTATTTCCCCCCTTTTTCTTCTTTGCAGTTAGAATTAATCTTCCTATATGCATCTCCCCCCTCTCTCCTCCCCTTCTGAAAGTTCTTCTACCTCACCCTATTCTCTTAATTTTGAATCAAAATATTCTGGACCATGCCAAGGAACACTTTGCTTTAGTTGGAGATGGGGATTTCAAGAGAATAGGGGAAGATAGTTACTATGCAAATGATAATTCATTCTAATTCATTGCTTTAATAATAAGGGCAGGGGTCCCAAACTTTCCTGGTAAGTTACTCTTGATCTTGCAGAGGCAATTAGCTGTCAGTCTCTAGCTTTTTTCCCCCAGAGTTACCAGCACCATCTTGGCAGTCTCCATTCCTACTTGAAGGTCTGACTCACCTTTATGAGATCCAAAAAGTTGCACTAGGTGGGCAGAACTAATACTCACATGTCTGAGTCCCAGTTTGGGGGGAGCCCTGTGTCTGTTTTTCCCAGTTGTGATGCTCCAATCACTTTATTTGTCCCCCTCTCCCCCAGCTCAGGAAGTGGCGGCTGTATCCTATAGCTACTATGTCTGGATTCCTGGAGAAGGAAATGGCAACCCATACCAGTATTCTTGCCTGGATAATCCCATGGATAAAGGAACCTGATGGGCTACAGTCCATGGGGTTGCAAAGAGTCAGACATGGTTGAAACAACTGAGCACACAGCACTACCTCTGGATTATCTCAAGAGCCCTTTTTTGTTGAGTTAGTCCTTTAACATTGACATGATTAGCTCCTACGCTAAACTCCTCCTGGAGAAATGCCTAGTGTGGTTTTCAGCTTCCTCACTGGAGCTGGATTGAAGCAGAGCTGGAGGATGTCAAAGTGTAAATCACTGGACTGACTGGAGAAGTTTCACACTCTATATGTGGAGGAGAAACACTATAGGTTCGCATGCAAAATTCGAGGAAAATCCTGAAAATTACTGTTGAAAACAGTTATCTGATTCTGAGTTCAGATGAAGGTAGTTTAAGCTGCTATGTGAAAAATCTCAATTTATTATATATTTCTATATTTTGAGAGTGCTTTTAAAAGACAATATGGTACTGTTGTTCATTAAATAATCATTTCAAGTGTGATTGAAAAATATGGTATGAAACATATCAAACTTTATGCAGAAGTCTTATACTTGTCTTTAGATTCCTAAATTGAGCTTGAATGGCTCCAAAGGGAAAGATTTCTTCATATTTCTGCACCTGTGGAGGAACAATAATATTTGAGGCCTTCTGGAAATTTATTTATAAAGTCAATAACAGCTAAAAGTATATTGGTTTGCCCTTTACCTCCAGGAAAACAAATGATGTATGGCAAATGACTCTCCTTTTATAAGTGTTTTGCTAATGTGATATTTATAATATTACTTTATGTTTGAATAGAGTTTTACTGTGCACTAAGAACTTTTGTATCTCTTACTCTTCATAGACTTATTCAAGACTATAAACCATATATTCCCTACATTTTTCTTTTGAGAATCTTAAACTCAGAAGAATTCAAAAGTGTGCCCAAGGCTCATCAGTAAAAGGTGGCCCCTGATCTTATATTTAAATCTCAGAGGCTCCCATTCAGGTACAGCTTTGCTCCATCATTGTTGACTTGATTGTTCCATAGAAAGTATGTTGTCAAACATGGGATCTTATGATGGCCTGGCTATATTGAAAATTTTAAAATGAACCATGGTTAAAAAATTATCACACTAATTGTATGGGTTATGTATTTTGCTGTATTTAGCACAAGGCTTACCGGAGATAGGGTTCTAAGAAACCAACTGGAAGGTATAATTATCTTCAGGGATATTTTATTATTAAAAGGTATAATAAAAGTTACTATAAGAGTAGATAAAACTATTAGGAAACCTGTCACAAGTGGCTTTGTAATTTGAAAGATCATGTATCATTTTCAATCATGACTTTTAGTTCACTTCTCTGGGTGATTTTTCAAACTATTATAAATTAAAAAAAAATTTTTTTAGATTGATAAATAGATAAACTGTGCTTCTGTTTCAGCAGAGAAAATAAAAGTTCATTCAATAATTAAATTAGACATACATGTACCATTTGACTTTACAATATTTTTTCAATTTACAACAATATTTTAAATTTACCCTTTTAAGGAGTTACTGAATACTGAATTCTTCTTACTTTAGAAACCTATTATTATGGCCTAGATTTGCCTTATCTCTTGGTACTTTTAAGCTTGCCAAAAATAGTTATAAATTATTGATAACTTTTGATCAAAAAGCAAACTAAAAAAGCATGTAACTTTAATCTATTGGTAAAACTTAAATGTATATATCTTTATGTATATGCAAGTATAATGTTTTGCAGAAGCTGATAATTTCCTTCTCAGTATCAATCTCCCAATGCATTATTACTAGGGCGTCCCTACAGTGATGGAATTAGTAACCCATACAACTAAAGACTATATATTCAACCCTCCTGCACAGATAAAGATGATCGATGATGTGTAAACAACCATTTGATAAGGCTTCTTAAAATTACCTTTTAGGAGAGCTTACTCAGGTGGCAGCTTTTTATAGTTTTATATATCTATTTTTCTTCATATTTCATTGTGACTCATTGATGTGAATGGCTACAGGATGGCTGGAGCTACTGTATGTGTATATATATATATGTATATATATGTATATAGTGGATGTTAAGGTAAATTTGAAGAATAGAGACATATTCTAAAAAGAACAAAGCATACTAACAGAAAGATCATGAGCCAGTGAAAATATGAAAGGCTGCTCTACATCCCTATATTGCCTATGTGAACTTTTTATTGTTTGTAAGAGAAGTCAGTGTAATTTCAGACCTTCTTTAGCACTCACATAAAATTCCCTAGTTAACATACAATGTCTCAAAAATAAGGGATGCTCTTATGCATTTCTTAAGGAAAAATATACTGCTACACAGTTTGGAAGATAAGTCACCAGGCAACATCAGAAACCTATAAACATATACGTATTTTTTGTTTGCTTGTTTTGCTTTTTATACCACCTCACACTAGTCAGAATGGCCAGCACTAAAAAGAATACAAATAACAAATGCTGGAGAGGATATAGAGAAAAGGGAACCCTCCTGCCCTCTACACTATTGGTGGGAATGTAAGTTGGTGAAGCCATTATGGAAAACAGTATGAAGGTTGCTCAGAAAACTAAAAATAGAATTATTTTATGATCCAGCAATCCCACTCCTGGGCATAGATTCAAACAAAACTATAATTCAAAAAGATACATGCACCATTCATAGCAGCATTAGTCACAGTAGCCAAAACATGGAAACAGCATAAATGTACATCAATAGATAATGTATAAAGGAGATGTGGTACATATACAAGATGGAGTACTACGCAGCCATTAAAAAGAATGAAATAATGTCTTTTACAGCAACACGGATGCAACTAGAGATGGTCAGGCTAAGAGCAGTAAGTCAGACAGAGAAAGGCAAATAGCATATGATATCACCTACATGTGCAATCTAAAATATGACACAAATGAATCTATCTACAAGACAGAAACAGACTCACAGACATAAAGATCAGACTCGTGGTTGTCAAGGGGGAGGAGAGGAGAGAGAGTGATGGACTGGAAACTTAGAGTTAGTAGATGCAGACTATTATATTTGGAATGAATAAACAACAAGATCCTACTGTATAGCACAGGGAACTATATTGAATACTCTATGATAAACCACAAATGGAAACGAATATTAAAAAAGAATGTACACATGCATGGCTGAGTCACTTTGCCGCATAACAGAGCCTGGCACAGCACTGTAAATCACTTACACTTTAATAAATACATATACATACATTTTGACATAGCAATTTCACAACAGTAATTGATCAAAAGGTTATAAAGTTGCATATAGTATGAACTCAGAGAGATGTTCAACACAATAGTGCTTATATATACTGGAATATTTGAATCAAAATAGACATTCAATAAAAATATAAACAATTAAATAAATTACAGTAAAACAGCACACAATTTAGTAAGGATAATCTGTGCAATATTATGACATGCAATATTTATGACATTGTAAACTAAGTTAATGTGGCATCATGCATTTAATTAAAGTACATAAAGCATATAATATATCCAATATAATATGATATAATCCCTAAAATTCACACATACGGAGATATGGTGGTACAGTGGATAAGCATATGCTTATCCACTGTACCACCCCCTGCAGGGGACACAGGTTTGATCCTTGATCGGGGAAGATTTCACATGCCGTGGGACAACTAAAGTCCTTGCATCACAACTACTAAGCCCATGCTCTAGAGCCTGCGTGTTGCAACTCCTCAGCCTGTGTGGCACAACTACTGAAGCCCATATGCCCTAGATCCCATACACTGCAACCAATGGGCTAGTGTTAGGCCAGCTACAAACTACTGGAGCCTATGCACCTGGAGCCTATGCTCCGCAATAGGAGAAGCTGTTGCAATGAGAAATCCGCACACTACCATGAAGAGTAGCTCTGGATCACCACAACCACAGGAAGCCTGTGTGCAGCCAAAGACCCAGCACAACCAAAAATAAATTAATCAATGTTTAAAAACCACACATATGCAAAGAACATAATCTGCATGGACATTTGCCCAAAAATTGATGGCAGATATCTCTGGTTGTTCTTGTTCAGTTGCCCAATCATGTCCAACTCTTTGCAACCCCATGGACTGCAGCACATCAGGCCTCCCTGTCTCTCACCATCTCCCCGAGTTTGCCCAGGTTCATGTTCATTGCATTGGTGATGCCATCCAGCCAAATCATCCTCTGATGCCCTCTTCCCCTTCTGCCCTCCATCTTTCCCAGCATCAGAGACTTTTCCAATGAGTCATCTGTTTGTACCAGATGACCAAAATACTGGAGCCTCAGCTTCAGCATCAGTCCTTCCAGTGAATATGCAGCATTGATTCCCTTGAAGATTGACTGGTTTGATCTCCTTGCTGTCCAAGGGACTTCCAGGAGTCTTCTCCAGCACCATAGTTCAAAGGCATCAATTCTTTGGCATTCTGCCTTCCTTACAGTCCAGCTCTCACAACCATACATGACCCCTTTGAAGACCATAGCCTTGACTGTACAGACCTTTGTTGGCAGAGTAATGGCTTCTTTTCAACTTCCTGTCTAGGTGTGTCATCACTTTACTGCCAATAAGCAATTGTCTTCTGATTTCATGGCTGCAGTCACCATCTTCAGTGATTTTGGAGCCCAAGAAGAGGAAATCTGTCACTACTTCCACCTCTTCCCCGTCTGTTTGCCATTCAGTAATGGGGCTAGATGCTAGGATCTTAGCTTTTTTTTTTTAATGTTTACTCTCAAGCTGGCTCTTTGACTCCCCTCCTTCACCCTCATCAACAGGTTCTTTAGTTCCTCTTCACTTTCTGCCATTAGAGTGGTATCATCTGTGTATTTGAGGTTGTTGATGTTTCTCCCACCTATCTTGATTTCAGCTTGTAACTCATCCAGCCTGGCATTTCTCATGAAGTGCTCAGCAAATAGGTTAAACAAACAGGGTGACATCAGACAGCCCTGTCAAATTTCTTTCTTGATCTTGAACCAGTTGTTCCATATAGGGTTCTAACAGTCACATCTTAACCTGCATACAGGTTTCTCAGGAAACAGGTAAGATGGTCTGGTATTCCCATCTCTCTCAGAGTTTTACACAGTTTGTTGTGATCTACACAGTCAAAGGCTTTAGCATAGTCAATGAAACAGAGATAGATATTTTTCTGAAATTCCCTTGTTTTCTCTATCATCCAGCAAATGTTGGCAATCTCATCTCTAGTTTCTCTTCCTTTTTTATACCCAGTTTAGACATCCAGAAGTTCTTGGTTTCCATAATGCTGAACCCTAGTATACAAGATTTTAAGCATGACTGGTTGTCTAAGCACTGAGTAATTTATACTTGAGTTTAATTTAAAAATTTTTTTACCATAAGGAAATGTTAAAAAATTATGTTGGAAAAATGAATGAAAGTATTTGGTGTTACTGATACTGAGGATAAATACAATAGGTTAAGGAAATAAAGTTGTTATGACTTTTCTAAATATTCCTAATAAATAAATAAAAAGCTGCTTCAGTTTTTGTCAGCATAACTGAGAAGCAGAAATGTAGAAAAGTTTCTTCATGAAATAAAGAGAAATTTTTTGACTTTCTTTTGACAGGTATTTATACAGTGCTGTTATACTGTCATTCCATGTGGATAGCATGTGGCCATGGTAGACATACTCTTACTGCAAATGAGATATCATTTGATGCCTCTATTTGCCTATGAAACCCTCTAGAATGTAATTAGTGTCTCCCTTAGTCTTTATCCCCAGTGTCTGGCACATGGTCATCCTTGAGTGCAGTAGAATTGATTTTGTATCCACTTGTATCCACCTTCTTTTGGTCCCAGGATGTTGCCATGGTCTTTCTTTGTTATGTCCTTTTAAGGAAAGTTTTCTTATTCCTGATCCACCACATAGAAACTTTGGTAGATAAAATTTGAAAAACACAAATATAAAAATTATATACCTGAATCAGGTAGCCCAACCATATGAGAAATTATCAAACTGTTGTTGTAGGCATTGGTGCAGTTTGACAATATTTCCAGTTCTTAACTAGTCCAGGATACCCAATAGGAAAGTACTTCCTGGCTTCTGATTGTTGGGATGGGGCCATGTGATTAGTAAGTCCAATAGGTTATGGGCTGAAGTGACTTGCTGGCTAAACATTTAGTTGCATGTACAAAGTTCTCCAAAGCATCTCTCTCTCTCTCTCTTCTCTTTGGGATGGTTTTCAACATCTTTCAAGATATTGGTTGCTAAGTCATCTTGGATTCTTAAATGACTACAGTGACCGGATTTTCAACAAATGCATAGTGTGATTAGGACTTCCTGGGTGGCTCAGAGGTAAAGAATCTGCCTGCCAAGCAGAAAATGGAGAGATGTGGACTCAGTTCCTAGATTGGGAAGGTCTCTTGGAAGAGGAAATGGCAACCCCCTCTTGCCTGGGAAATTCCATGGACAGAGGAGCCCAGCGGGCTATAGGCTTAGGGGTCTGCAAAAAAGTCAGACACAACTAAATGACTGAGCAAGCACACACATATGGTGTGATCAAGGAATAAATCTTTGTTATATTAAGCCACTGATATTTTGAACTTGTTTGTCACTGTAGGATCACTTAGACTATTCTGATTACATATGATACATTTAGTTACATGAAATAAATTTTTAAAATTCTAAAGTATACTCTTGAAGTCAGAAATGATATGAGTCCACTATATTCTATAAAAGGGTTTTTAAAAAAATTCTATGTATACATATATTTTTTCATTTAAACAAACCATAACAATACACATAAGCATGTCTGTAAGCATATATACACAATAAAGGTACAATAAAGACCAGGAATCAAATGGACCTAACAGAAGCAGAAGACATTAAGAAGTGGCAAGAACACACAGAAGAACTATACAAAAAATGATCTTCATAACCCAGATAACCACGATGGTGTGATCACTCACCTAGAGCCAGACATCCTGGAATGCAAAGTCAAGTGGGCCTTAGTAAACATCGCTATGAATAAAGCTAGTGGAGATGATGAAATCCCAGTTGAGCTATTTCAAATCCTAAAAGATGAAGCCGTGAAAGTGTTGTACTCAATATGCCAGCAAATTTGGAAAATTCAGCAGTGGCCACGGGACTGGAAAAGGTCAGTTTTCATACCAATCCCAAAGAAAGGTAATACCAAAGAATGTTCAAAGTACTGCACAGTTTGCACTCATCTCACATGCTAGCAAAGTAATGCTCAAAATTCTCCAAGCCAGGCTTCAATAGTATGTGAACCATGAACTTCCAGATATCAAGCTGGTTTTAGAAAAGGTAGAGGAACCAGAGATCAAATTGCCAACATCCTTGGGTCGTCAAAAAAGCAAGAGAGTTCCAGAAAAACATGTACTTCTGTTTTATTGATTACACCAAAGCCTTTGTGTGGAGCACAATAAACTGTGGGGAATTCTTTAAGAGATGGAATACCAGACCAACTGACCTGCCTCCTGAGAAATCTGTATGGAGGTCAAGAGGCAACAGTTAGGACTGGACATGGAACAACAGACCAGTTCCAAATAGGGACAGGGGTATGTCAGGCTGTATATTGTCACCCTGCTTATTTAACTTATATGCAGAGTACATCATGCAAAAATGCGAGGCTGGATGAAGCACAAGCTGGAATCAAATTTGCTGGGCAAAATATCAATAACCTCAGATATGCAAATGACACCACGCTTATGGCAAAAAGTGAAGAGGAACTGAAGAGCCTCTTGATGAAAGTGAAAGAGGAGAGTGAAAAAGTTGGCTTAAAACTCAACACTCATCTGTTTGTGTCTTGGAAGAATCAATATTGTCAAAATGGTTATTCTACCCAAAGCAATCTATAGATTCAATGCAATCCCTATCAAGCTACCAATGGTATTTTTCACAGAACTAGACCAAAGAATTTCACAATTTGTATGGAAATACAAAAAACCTCGAATAGCCAAAGTAATCTTGAGAAAGAAGAATGGAACTGGAGGAATCAACCTGCCTGACTTCAGACTCTACTACAAAGCCACAGTCATCAAGACAGTATGGTACTGGCACAAAGACAGAAATATAGATCAATGGAACAGAATAGAAAGCCCAGAGATAAATCCACGAACTTATGGACACCTTATCTTTGACAAAGGAGGCAAGGATATACAATGGAAAAAAGACAACCTCTTTAACAAGTGGTGCTGGGAAAGCTGGTCAACCACTTGTAAAAGAATGAAACTAGAACACTTTCTAACACCATACACAAAAATAAACTCAAAATGGATTAAAGATCTAAATGTAAGACCAGAAACTATAAAACTCCTAGAGGAGAACATAGGCAAAACACTCTCCGACATAAACCACAGCAAGATCCTCTATGACCCACCTCCCAGAATATTGGAAATAAAAGCAAAACTAAACAAATGGGACCTAATGAAACTTAAAAGCTTTTGCACAACAAAGGAAACTATAAGTAAGGTGAAAAGACAGCCCTCAGATTGGGAGAAAATAATAGCAAATGTAGAAACAGACAAAGGATTAATCTCAAAAATATACAAGTAACTCTTGAAGCTCAATTCCAGAAAAATAAAAGACCCAATCAAAAAATGGGCCAAAGAACTAAACAGACATTTCTCCAAAGAAGACATACAGATGGCTAACAAACACATGAAAAGATGCTCCACATCACTCATTATCAGAGAAATGCTAATCAAAACCACAATGAGGTACCATTACACGCCAGTCAGGATGGCTGCTATCCAAAAGTCTACAAGCAATAAATGCTGGAGAGGGTGTGGAGAAAAGGGAACCCTCTTACACTGTTGGTGGGAATGCAAACTAGTACAGCCGCTATGGAGAACAGTGTGGAGATTTCTTAAAAAACTGGAAATAGAACTGCCATATGACCCAGCAATCCCACTTCTGGGCATACACACTGAGGAAACCAGATCTGAAAGAGACACGTGCACCCCAATGTTCATCGCAGCACTGTTTATAATAGCCAGGACATGGAAGCAACCTAGATGCCCATCAGCAGATGAATGGATAAGGAAGCTGTGGTACATATACACCATGGAATATTACTCAGCCATTAAAAAGAATTCATTTGAACCAGTTCTAATGAGATGGATGAAGCTGGAGCCCATTATACAGAGTGAAGTAAGCCAGAAAGATAAAGAACATTACAGCATACTAACACATATATATGGAATTTAGAAAGGTGTAACGACAACCCTATATGCAAAACAGAAAAAGAGACACAGAAGTACAGAACAGACTTTTGAACTCTGTGGGAGAAGGTGAGGGTGGGATATTGCGAAAGAACAGCATGTATATTATCCATGGTGAAACAGATCACCAGCCCAGGTGGGATGCATGAGACAAGTGCTTGAGCCTGGTGCACTGGGAAGACCCAGAGGAATCGGGTGGAGAGGGAGGTGGGAGGGGGGATAGGGATGGGAAATACGTGTAAATCTATTGCTGATTCATGTCAATGTATGACAAAACCCACTGAAAAAATTAAAAAAAAAAAATGTAAAAAAAAAAAAAAAAACCTCAACACTCAGAAAACTAAGATCATGGCATCCAGTCCCATCACTTCATGGCAAATAGATGGGGAAACAATGGAAATAGTGACAGACTTTATTTCTGGGGGCTCCAAAATCACTGCAGATGGTGACTATAGTCATGAAATTAAAAGAAGTTTGCTCTTTGGAAGAAAAGCTATGAGTAGCCTAGACAGCATATTAAAAAGCAGAGATATTACTTTGTCAACAAAGGTCTGTCTAGTCAAAGCTATGGTTTTTCCAGTAGTCATGTATGGATGTGAGAGTTGGACTATAAAGAAAGCTGATTGTCAAAGAATTGATGTTTTTTAACTGTGGCATTGGAGAAGACTCTTGAGAGTCTCTTAGACTGCAAAGAGATCCAACCAGTCCATCCTAAAGGAGATCAGTCCTGAATATTCATTGAAAGGACTGATGCTGAAGCTGAAACTCCAATACTTCGGCCACCTGATGCAAAGAACTGACTCATTGGAAAAGACCCTTAAGCTGGGAAAGATTGAAGGCAGGAGAAGAAGGGGATGACAGAGGATGAAATGTTGGATGGTTGGATGGCATCATTGACTTGATGGATGTGAGTTTGAGTAAGCTCCAGGAGTTGGTGATGGACAGGAAAACCTGGCATGCTGCAGTCCATGGGGTCACAAAGAGTCGGATGTGACTGAGTGACTGAACTGAACTGAAGCATATATATATACTCACACAAAACATTCTTGAAACAAATCAACTTGGATCTCCTTACCCAGAAATAGGTTACATTGGCTTTAGGTACATGTAATTTGAAATATTTCCTTAGTCATATTTATAAATGAAAAGATAAACAAATAAAAACATATCCACAAATAATTCAAATGATATTATATAAATTACATATGAGTTACTTGAATATAAAACAAAAATGAAATTGAAATATAGAAAACATTTTTCTCAATTTTTAAAATTGTTGACATCTAGGAATTTTTTTTTTGTTTTTGGCCAGAGATACTAAGTGCCTTTTGAACTAATTTATATATTTGTTTTTAAAGAAAAATTAGTTTTTACTTAGGAAAGGCATATATGGTTATGCTAACAGAAAGGGGGTTTATGTCTTAGGTTTACATATTGAAATGATTAGAGTTTAAATTATACTATGTCTATTATCACATAAATTCATTTGAAAAAGAATATGTATGACTCAGGGAACTCAAATGGGGCTCTGTGACAAACTAGAGATATGAGATGGGGTGTGAGTTGGGAGGAGGTTCAAGAGGGAGGGGGCATATATATGCCTATTGCTGATTCATGTTGATGTACGGCAGACACTGACACAATATTGTAAAGTGATTATCCTTCAATTAAAAATAAATTTATTTTAAAAAAGAAAGAACATAGATGGAGAAGTAGAGGGGTTGGAATTGCCCATAAGTGGATGGTTTTGGATGGATGAGTATAGGTGGATTCATTATAATTGTCTATTTTTTCCCTAAGACTTCATTTTCTTTTTAGAACAGTTTTAGTTTCACATTCAAAATTGAGAGGGAGAGGAAATTGACAAAGACTTCCAAGATATCCCTTGCTCCTAAACATATATAGTCTATCTACTTTTATGCATATTTGCAATTCTCTGTAATATAAAATCATAATTTAAAAAAGAGACTCCAGATTCTAAAATGTAAGTCTATTTAAAACAACCTGGGCACTCCACTAAAGGGTCTCTCTTGAACACAAGCTGATAGGTGGCTAAAATATCGGGGGAAGGCTTTGAGAAAGTGGACAGATGTCCATTAGGAATTGGTGTAGCAGCAGAGAAACCAGTGTTACTTGTGACTGCTGCTCTCCAAATTTCCATAAGCGGGTGGTAATACTCCAAACCCAATTATCCTGCCTTCTGTTCTGCTGGCTGACCACTGGATTGATGATAGAGCAAAGTTAACAAAATTAAACAAAACAGGGATTTCATGTAAAAGGGATTTCTCCTCGCCTTTGTGATAAGGTGTATTATCATCATTATGAAAGGTTTTAACTAAGTGAAGCATTTTTATATTACCTGTAAAATACATTTTAAAGTGCTAACCTTGAGAAGAATAACCCTGATTAATTATAGTTCCCAATAATTAATTCACTCTTTTAAATTTTTTATCCAATTATAATCCTTCTTCCTAGCTGGTTTCCACTGTAATCACTCATGTTCTGTAAGAATAAAATACTCCTAAATGGACCTAATTCAGCAACCTGAATATAGCAGCACTAATTATAAATGTAAACTGTAAAGAATGTCAAAAATAATTTGACAGATTTTTTTTTTCCTGTGACAACTTAAGGAATTAATAGGTTCAGCTCAAATGTATCTCTTTTAAATTTCCACACAGATACTCTCATTTCTGCATACATCTTTTCAGAACTGCTAGGAGATAAGCTCTTTGAAACTATTAGCTATTTTTTCCCCTGTAATCCTCAAAATGACAAACATTCAAAAAAAAAAAACACTAAAATCCCAGCTGCACACAAAACCAAAATAAATGGACAAGCAAAATAATAAAAGAAAGGAGTATTTTAAATATGTATAATAGAAAAGATCCCTTGTTTGGAAATCATCAACACTTGTGCAAAAATTTTAGGTAGGAGTTGTCTTCTAAGAACATTGAGGGCCAAATTTTACCTTCAAGATTTTTCCTGATTATATGAGAACAAATCCGCAGGGAAAAAGAAAAAGCAGCAGCCTAGTAGAACACACTGGAACAGCTAAATTTTTATTGGGATGATTGAGAAGAGGAAAGCTTTGAACATTTTTTTTTTCCCCTCTGTAGTGAAAACTATGAATTCAAACTAACAAGTTTTCATTAAGAAATATGGTAAAGGACTTGCTTTGAAAGACAAGGATTTCTGTAAGAAATTACTTGTTATCTAGCTTTGGGACTGGAAGTGTTACATATTAAAAGACAGTATTAAAGGAATCTGGAGGAGCATGCCAATTCTTTGGTGGCACGCAAGAGAAAATATTCATCACCACAGGGAATCTGAGAGATTAGTGGCAGGGTGTTAATATCAGGAGCTAAAAAGTTAGATTTGTCAGGTGCTCAGGATTTTTATCCAGGATGCTGTCCTGAAGAATGGTCAAATTTTTTCACCATGAATTTGGAAGTGTGGACTAATGAATGTCAGCTGAGCAATTCTGTGATTCAATTCTCAGGGATCATTTTCTAATGCAGGTCCTGGTAGAAATGAAGGAGTCCAGCAGCTGTCCAGTTCTGGTACAAGTGAAATTTACTTCAAGCTAACACACTTCACTGGCTCAGACAGTAAAGCATCTGCCTACAATGTGGGAGACCCGGGTTCAATCCCTGGGTCGGGAAGATCCCCTGGAGAAGAAATGGCAACCCACTCCAGTATTCTCACCTGGAAAATCCCAAGGACAGAGGAGCCTGGGGGGCTACAGTCCAAGGGGTTGCAAACAGTTGGACACGACAGAGCTACTTCACTCTCACTTTCATTCACACAGCAAGTATCATCAGTTAGCAGACTATCTCATATGAGGTTGAAATGATAAGAAGTAACTAAAAGCTAGAAACTGTATAAATGGAACCAAGCAAAGTGTTCTGTGATGAGACATTTGGGAACTTGAGATAGAAATATGGAATCACTACAATTATGTATTTTTTGACTCTCTACAAAAAATCTGATTTTTTAAAAAATCAGATAATAGTTTTTTTTTTTTTAATTCACAGTTAGGTTTTCAACAATCATTCCTTCAAAAATTACCATCTGAGTTTTCAGGAGCCAGGAGTGGAATTAGTGATTCCATAACTAATAAATAAATAAATAGGGGGTTGAATCATCTCCAAAGAATTGATACAGTGCCTCAGTTCAGTGACTGAGACAGATTCCCTTGGAAACCCTGGGCAGAGAAGAAAGAATTAAAATAAGGGATAAAAAAGGGGATAAAAATTGAAACTCATTTGTTCCTGTCTCTCAAGTTCATCAACCTCACTGAATGAAGCTTATAATAAGCAAAGACATCTTTATTCCTCAGTTCAGTTGAGTTTCAGTCAGGTGACCAAAGTATTGGAGTTTCAATTCAACATCAGTCCTTCCAATGAACACCCAGGACTGATCTCCTTTAGGATGGACTGGTTGGATCTCCTTGCAGTCCAAGGGACTCTCAAGAGTCTTCTCCAACAACACAGTTCAAAATTGGCATCAATTCTTCAGCGCTCAGCTTTCTTTATAGTCCAACTCTCACATCTGGCTTTGGTTAGTCACTCTGTAAATTCACTTTTCTATTCTGATCAGTCTTTACTCAAAACTATAAACCTCCATTTCTGAATATCTACCCTCCCTTGGCTGCCTTACTTACTACATTAATATCTGAGTTTTATTCCACAAAAATTAAAAAAAAAAAAAAAGAAGAGAGAGAAGAAAAAAGATTATTAAAACTAGGTACAAACTCAAGGTATCTATCTTGAGATAAATCAATTGCCAATTGCCAAGGGGGGAAAAAAAAAAAAGAATACCTAAACTCCCCAGAATTTAGGTCTGAATTCTACTCATTTTAGGTCCGAATTGTCACTTGGCCATTTGACCACCAATCTGTGCATGGAATGTGGTAGAAACATTCTTTGCACTTCAAATTGATGTCACCATTTTCTGGAGTACTATTGAAAACAGAAAAGTGTGTTTCATATTTATTTCTTTACTTCATATTAAAGTAAAATCTACGAGGTAGATATCTGGGTTGGTTTTGCTTGATAACTTAAACTCTCACTGGTCAGTCCTCAGATTGCTAGAAATTAATACAGATTCCAAATACATTTTGTTTTTGTGTATTTATGCAGGTGTATACATTTTCTGTGAGTGCATGCTAAGTTGCTTCAGTGTTGTCTAACAGTGTGCGACCCTATGGACGATAGCCTGCCAAGCCCTCCATCCATGGGATTCTCCAGGCAAGAATACTGGAATGGGTTGCTGTGCCCTAGGAGATCTTGCTGACCCAGAGATCGAACCTGCGTCGCTTATGTCTCCTGCATTGGTAGGTGGGTTCTTTAACAGTAGCGCCACCTGGGAAGCCTGACATTTTCTGTATTAGAGAACTAATTTGAATCCCAGAACTCTAATGCTTCAGTAACCATACTCTTATCATTACATTTAAAAAAAGACTATTTATCATTATGCTTTTTAAATTAATAAGCATAGTTGCTTTACAATATTGTGTTGGTTTCTACTGTATAGCAAAGTGAATCAGCTCTCCATAAACATGTATCCCCTCTTTTTTGGATTTCCTTCCTGTTTAAGTCAGCAGAGAGCATGGAGCAGTGTTCCCTGTGCTATACAGTAGGTTTCCATTATCTATTTTATACATAGTAGTTTACATATATCAATCCCAATCTCTGAATTCATCTCACCCCCTCACCCTCCTTTGGTGTTCATAAGTTGTTGTTTTATTTTAAGGTCTGTGTCTCTATTTCTAATTTGCAAATAGGTCCATCTGTACCATTTTTTCCTGGATTCCACATATACGTGTTAATATACAATGTGTGTTTTTCTCTTTCTGACTTGCTTCACTCTGTAACAGTCTCTAGGTCCATCCACATCTCTGCAAATGGCACAATTTTGTACCTTTTTATTTTTTAAAGCAATCAGGAGTTATTTATCCTGGTAAGGATAATTAAGTTCATGTAAATAAAGTTGTGCTACACAAAATAAAATTGTATATTTGAAATTACAGATTTGGGAGACTTTTTAAAAAAAGATTTCTCCAGGCAAAAGACATGTAATTCTCCAACTTAACACCTCAGTGATCAGAGATGGAGTCAGAAAGTGAGAAGAGAAAAATTTTACAGAGTTTCTCTTTTACTTTGCTGAGAAACTGAACTAAACAATGATGTTGGTCTAGGAGATGAGCACAGTATCTGAAATCAGCGTTTGGATGGGGGTAATTTAAATCACAAACAAACTATTCGAGTGGAAAGGACTATTGGCTGAATTACCAGCTGAAAGCACTCTTTATGGAAAATATTCACAAAGTCCCTAACACAGTATTGATGGGCACAGGATGAACTACCTACTCAGCAGGCACCAAATCCATTTCACTAATTCCCCTGGTCAGAAGAAAAGACACTAACCCAGAATGGAGCCAATCAGCAAAGCCAAGGTGTGCCAAGCAAGCTGTACACACTGGCAAATCCAGAAATCTATTGTAATTGAGGTAGTCTCTTTATTTAGAGAAGGAGAAACATCTTGAAAAGCTTAATTTTCTATCAAAGAACTATAGAGATTATAAGAAAGTTAATTATCTAGAACTAATCTATTCTAGAACTAATCTATTTCTAAGGAAAATTATTTAAATATAAAGTGAATAATAACAAATATTAGTTACTGAATATCCATACTGTTTACCTGAATACATTATTTAATTATATTTATCACACCAACTCTTTAAATTGGGTTTAATTATTTCCATTTAATAAATGAAATAACTGAAGCTTGGGAATACAGTAACATGGTCAAGGGAGACAGACTCACTTAATCTAATAACAAAGTTCTCCTCTCCACAATGACTATGTGAATGAAGAAACTGAAACCCAGATTAACTAACACCTTTTTCCTTATATCTAATTCATAGGGTAATTTAGGGAGTTAAATTCTGAAAGGTAATTCATATTTTCTGATGATCCAATGATCACTCTTTATTTTTAAAAGGGAAATAATCATAGAAAACAACCATGAGGCCAAGAAGTAGAACATCTAAGAGAAAAGCCAAACAATTTAATGTTCATTCAGTCATAGCGCTCATTCATACAAATATGTACTCAATATCCTAAAGCACAGTGCTATGTAAGCAGTTTTTTCACTAAGCGGCAACACAGACATCCCGTCCTCCCACCCCCACAAGAATAAGATATATTCACAGCAAAATTAACTCTGGTTTTCTTTTCCTGAAGTGCATTTTGGGTATCATGGTTATACATTCAGATTTTTAAAAAGGACCCCAATAAGGAAGGAAATGGATTCCATTTAATATGAGATGCAAATGGGAAATTAGTCCATTAACTCTTTATTAAATTGACAATGGAAAAAAGCCTCCTGATGAAAGTGAAGGAGGAGAGTGAAAAAGTTGGCTTAACATTCAGAAAACTAAGATCATGGCATCTGGTCCCATCACTTCATGGCAAATAGATGGGGAAACGGGAAACAGTGTCAGACTTTATTTTTGGGGGCTCGAAAATCACTGCAGATGGTGATTGCAGCCATGAAATTAAAAGACGCTTACTCCTTGAAAGGAAAGTTATGACCAACCTGGATATCATATTGAAAAGCAGAGACATTACTTTGCCAACAAAGGTTTGTCTAGTCAAGGCTATGGTTTTTTCAGTAGTCATGTATGGATGTAAGAGTTGGACTGTGAAGAAAGCTGAGTGCTGAAGAATTGATGCTTTTGAACTGTGTTGTTGGAGAAGACTCTTGAGAGTCCCTTGGACTGCAAGGAGATCCAACCAGTCCATCCTAGAGGAGATCAGTCCTGAATATTCATTGGAAGGACTGATGCTGAAGCTGAAACTCCAATACTTTGGCCACCTCATGCGAAGAGTTGACTCATTGGAAAAGGCCCTGATGCTGGGAGGGATTGGGGGCAGGAGGAGAAGGGGACGACAGAGGATGAGATGGCTGGATGACATCACTGACTTGATGGACATGGGTTTGGGTAGACTCCGGAAGTTGGTGATGGACAGGGAGGCCTGGCGTGCTGCGATTCACGGGGTCGTAAAGAGTCAGACACGACTGAGTGACTGAACTGAACTGAATTTTAACTGTAAGCATGATAATCTGTAATCTTAGAATACAGGAAGAATGGAATCATTTGCTCAGAAAAGTTCACAGATAAGTTACTTCTAAAAGTTGCTAGCTGAATTTTTTAAAATCTATAAACACCCTGTTTTGAGAATTTGAAACATAAGAGCCTGGAAATGCAATCCCTATAAAAAGTTCAACAATATTTTTCATGGAATTAGGATGAATAATTCTAAAAGGTGTATGTAAGTCCAAAGATCCACAATAACCAAAGCAATCTTAAGAAAGAAGAACAAAGCTGGAGATATCACATGCCCTGATTTTAAGTTATACTACAAAGCTATAGTAATCAAAAGAATATGGTATTGACATAAAGACACATAGACCAATGGAACAGAATAGAAAATCAAAATAAACCTGCACATTGTGTGGTCAATTAATTTTCAACCAATAGCTAACATTATCCTATGCAGAAGGGAGAGTCTCTTTAATAAATGGTATTGGAAAATTTGGACAGACTCAGGCAAAAGAATGAAACGAGCCCACTATGTTATACTATACCTAAAGGTTAACTCTAAATGGAGTAAAGCATTAAATGTAAGACCTGAAACCATAAAACTCCTAAAAGAAAACACAGACCTATAAAAAAAATAGAACTCATAATTTCCTTGATATTGGTCTTGACATGAGATTTTTGGATATGATACCCCAGTGCAAAAGCAGCAAAGGAAACAATAAACAAGAACACTATATCAAACTAAAACACTTATTCACAGCAAAGGAATTATTCAACAAAATTAAAAATCAGCCTACTGAATGAGAGAAATGATTTGCAAATTGTACATTTGACAAGGGGTAATATCCTAAATATACAAAGAATTTGCAAAATTCAAGTCAAAAAAAAAAAAAAGTCACAGTTTGGTTAAAAAAATGGGCAGAGAATCTACATAGACGTTTTTTCCAAAGAAGAAATATAGATGACCAACAGGTACACAAAAAGATGTTCAACATCTCTATGAGGGAAATGAAAATAAAAACTATAAGAACATATCACTCACACCTGTTACAATGATTATGCTATCAAAAAGACAAGAAATAACAAGTGTTGGCAAGGATGTAGAATAAAGGGAACATTCCTACACTGTTGGTGGGAATGTAAATTGGTGCAGCCATCAGGGAAAACAGTATGATGTTTCCTCAAAAAATAAAAATGCAAAACTACCATATGATCCAGCTGTTCCAATCACAGGCATTTATATGGAGAAAATGGAAACATGAATTTAAAAAAATATATAAATGCACTATGTTCACTGTTGCATCATTTACCGTAGCCAAGATATGGGAACAACCTAAATGTCCATCAATGGATGAATGAATAAAGCAGATGTGATATACATACACAACCCCCACCCCCTACACACACATATACACACACACAATGGAAAACTGCTGAGCTGTGCTGGGCTGTGCTTAGTCGCTCAGTCATGTCCGGCACTTCGTGACCCCCATGGACTGTAGCCCACTAGGCTCCTCTGTCTATGGAGATTCTCCAGGTAAGAATACTGGAGTGGGTTGCCATGCCCTCCTCCAAGGGATCTTCCCAACCCAGGAATCAAACCAGGGTCTCCTGCATTGCAGGAAGATTCTTTACCAGCTGAGCTACCAGGAAATCCCACAATGACAAATCTCTTAGTTATTAAAAAAAAATAACATTTATCCAAAAACATAGACAATGCCTTGAGGGCATTATGCTTTGTAAAATAAGTCAGACAAAGAAAAATACTGTATGATTTCACTTACATGTGGAATATGAAAATAAAACAAATGAACAAAGTAAAACAAAACAAAACTTACAGAGAACAGATTGGTAGTTACCAGAAAGGAAGGGGATTTGAGGGGCACATGAAATGGGTGAAGGTGGTCAGTTATTTGGGGAAGGATCATAACTAGACTTAGGACGGTAGTTAATTTGTATAAAGATCAAATTATTATGCTGTATACCTGAAACCACAACAGAATAATATAATGTGATCAATTTTATTTCAATTTAAGTAAAAGACCCTATAGTAGTATATGATGCTGCTCCTTTCCAGGGGCATGAAGTAAAGTCCCAAACAGGCGAATCTTGCAATACAATACTTTTCAGTGTCAGATGGTCATACACAAGATACCCATATTCCTGGTGGCTCAGATGGTAAAGAATCTGCCTGCCATGAAGGAGACATGGGTTCGATTCCTGGGTCGGGAAGATCCCCTGGAGAAGGGAATGACTACTGACTTCAGTTTTCTTGCCTGGAGAATTCCATGGACAGAGGAGCCTGGAGGGCTACAGTCTATGGCGTTACAAATAGTTGGACACGACTGAGCAACTAACACTAGTAGATAGTTACTTTAAGTTGGAGATGCTCTAACATCTATATATTTTTTATCCTTATAAGAGCAGTTTGATCCTTGAGAAAACTCTTTTACTATTCATTATATGAAAAACTTTAAAAAATTATTTTTCCAGTCTAGAATGATGCTGTATTTCCACACAGTCTACAGATGGATTTAGTTCTATTGAAACTGTGCTCTAATTTCATTTTTTCTGAGCATTGGAAGCTACAATATGATTCTGGTGGAAGATAATAAGTATCACCAAAAGATCTGGATGTATGTAAATGCCAATAAACAGAATACTGAGCAACAACTTATTTCAACAAAAATCACATGATTACTTGTCTGTCACTACATTATAATCTCAGACTTTTGAAAAAGGAAAGAGGAAAAATTAGAGAATAGTAAAATTTTAACACCATCAGTCATACTGTTCTTATCTATATGGTTCACTCATTCATTTATTTATTGACACAATAATACAAGTACTTATCATCTAGCTAGCTAGCTAACTCACTTCAGCAGTGTCTGACTCTGTGCGACCCCGTAGATGCAGCCCACCAGGCTCCCCTGTCCCTGGGATTCTCCAGGCAAGAACACTGGAGTGGGTTGCCATTTCCTTCTCCAATGTGTGAAAGAAGTCATTCAGTCATGTCCAACTCTTAACGACCCCATGGTCCTAGCTCCTCCATCCACGGGATTTTCCAGGCAAGAGTACTGGAGTGGAGCGCCATTGCCTTCTCTGACTTATCATCTAGTGTGTGCCAAAAACTGAGTTAGGCAATATGAATATAGCATTTAACAGGGACCCAGGGACTTTAACGTGGAATGAGAAAGATATATAAGCAAGCATATGATTGCAGCATAGTGATACAAGTGCTCAGTTAAGGGTATTTTGTTGTTTGGGAAGAAAAGAGGGTTCACTGTTGCTGGCGATAGGAGCTCGATACACTAATTTTAACTCACAGCATTACATTTAGGGCCAAGATGCTGTTGAGAGTAGCGGTGATCACCTTTCCTCATACCTGTTTTTACTGACATGAACTTCATCTCTTGTGTAATTCAGCATTAAAAATAGGGAGGAGTGGGACAAAAATGATGGTCTAAAACATTTCTGATGGAAAAGTTTACAAGATAGGACAACAAGAGGAACAGAATATAAATGAAATTGGAAATTGAATATTTTCTCCTACTGGAACATCAAGGTCTCTCAGAACAATAGTGACTCTTGACACAATGTAGAGACTACTGAACACAGCTTAGCTTTTTGCACATGGATCCCTTCTTATCATAAAGAAAAATGGCCTTGGTGTGTGTTTGTGGGGGCCAGGGTGGGTATGTATGTGTACCAAGAGATGTAATATTCTGGAGCCCAGGTATATTTGCTGAGGAACATGGACTGCATAGGGACAGTGCTACTTGGGGGAATTGCTGAGGTCCAAGAGGGATGGCAGTTTAATCAGGAACACTGATTATCTCTACAGGTTTATTTGACTGCATAGGATTATGGTCTAAACCACATTGGCAGGAACGATGGAGAAAAATACTTTGCTTTCAGAGATGTTAAAAGGTGTTAGATTAGTCATCTCTTACTGCATAACAAATTGCTCCAAAACTTCAGCAACTTAAAACTTATTATCTCACATTTTGTTATCTCACACAGGTCACACACATCTAGAATCACTTTAGCTGAGTGGTTTTGGCTCAGGATCTCTCAAGAGGTTTCAGTCATGATGCTGATCAAAAGTGTAGTCAATCTGAAGGCTTGAATAAAGCTGGAAAATTTTTTAACCACAGTGGCTCACCCACATACATTTTAATTTCATCCTGATTGTTGGCAGAGGCCTCGGTTCCTTACCTTTTAGACCTCACTAGAAGGTTACTTTATTATCTTCATGACAGTGTAGTTAGTTTATCCCAGAGAAAATGATTGAAGAGAGCCAGGTAGACCTAGCTGTGGAAGTCATACACCATCATTTCTGCAATACCCAGGGGTCTCAGAGGGCACCCTATTCAATGTGAGAAAAGTAAAAGGAGGTATGAATGCTAGAAAATAAAAATCATTGAGGGACATCTCTGAAGCTGGTCATGACAGAGGAAAAAGTTAAGATCTTTATTGGAAATTTGGATATGAGAAAAAATGAGGAAATCAAGTATGAAACTTTGGCTTTTGATAGTATCATTGCTTTTGTTTAGAAGTGCTTTACATCTGCACCTTCTTCCTAAGTATTTGCTAACATAAATAGTTGACATTATTATTTCTCTAGAGCTTTCCAGGTGGTGCAGTTGCAAAGAATCCACTGCCAATGCAGGAGATGCAAAAGATGTGGGTTTGATTCCTGGGTTAGGAAGATCCCTTGGAGTAGAATATGGCAACCTACTTTACTATTCTTGCCTGGGAAATTCTATGGACAGAGGAACCAGGTAGGCTACAGTCCAGGGGTTCATAAAGAGTCGGACACAACTAAGCATGCACACATGGATGCATAAGGAAAGTCATTGGTAAGATTTGTTAGATTACAGTGAGGTTCTTAATTTGTATCATCTCCTGGAGAAAGGTAAGGAAAAGTATCCAAGGGACTGTTATTGAAACCAATTAGTTCAACAAATTAGTGAACTAGACTGTCTACATCTCTAAGATATATCAAAGTTGTAGAAGTTGAGAATTAGTAGTCTTCCACATTAGAGAACAAATTTAGTGTTGTGTTATATAACTGCTGATTTCCTCTAAGTCAAGTGTTTTTAAGCTTTGCTCTATTGGCATTTTGGGCTGGATTGTTATTTTATTGCTATGGAGACTCTCCTCGTTATTATACACTATTTATCACCATCTCTTGTCTCTGTACTCACTAGATACCAGTAGCACTTTCCTATCACTGTAAAAGCAATAAGATTCTGTGTTGTTCAGTTGCTCAGTCATGTCTGACTCTTTGCGACCCCAGGGACTGGAGCATGCCAGGCTTCCCTGTCCTTCACCATTTCCCGGAATTTGCTCAGACTCATGTTGATTGAGTCGGTGATGCCATCCAACCATCTCATCCTCTGTTGTCCCCTTTTCCTCCTGCCTTCAATCTTTCCCAGCATACGGCGCTTTTCTAATGAGTCAGCTCTTCGCATCAGGTGGCTTTTAGACATCAACAAATGTGCTCCCAGAACTAGAAAGCCAGGGAACAAAATCACCCTTGGTTGAAAAAATACTAATGTGAGTATTCTTAGCTAGTTTTTCTAAAAGCTTTTGCTTAACACTTTGCAAAAATTATGTTAAAATAAAAATCTGGCTTTGGTGAAATCTAATGCTTAATACACCTGCTCAAAAGTCATTGCTTGTCATGAACAAATTATTTTTCTCTAATTCAACTGAAAATGCAGGGCAGGAAACTCATTCAGATAAAGATGAAAACAAAATTTTATGTCAGCCCAGCTTTTGAAAATTGAATTCCTGCAGTCTGTTCTAGTAATTTAGACTTTTTGGATTGGAAAAAGCACTACTCTTTACCAGTGGACTGAAGTAAACATGAAATTGCAAGATGGGACAGAATACAGACCCACATACTGAAGAGCTTTGCCTAGAAATACTACTAAAGAAATGTTTATAGGAAAAGTAAAGTGTCTGTCCTAAAAATGACCTTCTGAAGCAACCTATGTTCCTATTGTCCCTATAAGGGTCCCATAGTTATTCCAGGTCAAGTTGAAATGCACAAAACTTGAAAAACCAGTAAGAAGATATCTCTTCCTTTATTTACAGAAAGCATAACAAAAACATTATTACCTGCTGTAATGAGTAAGACAGATTGCAAAGTAGCTAGTTGCTTTCTTTCTTCCAAAATGTGCAGCATTAAGATTATTTTGTACATTGCTAAAGTGTTTTATTGAAAAGTAAAGTGTAGAATGAGTTTAAGAATGAAAGAGCAATGAGTTCTATGGACTATCTCTCTAGCATAACAACCATATTCTCAAAAACTGCTAAAAACAAAAACAACAACCATATAAAATCTGCGCTAATTGTCTAAGGGTATACAGTAAATTGGTCTTCTAAGGTGGCACTGGTGGTAAAGAACCCTCCTGTCAGTGCAGGAGATTTAAGAGACTCAGGTTTGATCCCTGGGTCAGGAAGATCCCCTGGAGGAGGGCATGGCGACTCACTCCAGTATTAATGCCTGGAAAATCTCATGGACAAAGAAGCCTGGTGAGTTATGGTCCATAGGGGCACAAAGAGTCAGACACAGCTGAAGCAACTTAGTCTCTAATATAGCAAATTAAAAAAAAAAAAATATATATATATATATATATATATGTATATTTAAGAAAATCTAGTAAAACTTCTTAAGAATAGCAAGAGTCTGTAGTATTTGAACCAAGAATCTTGTTCCCATCCTGGCCTGGACTGATGGAAGCCCTAACCAGGAGACATATACCCAAGACAGGGTAAGACATCATTTGCCCTCAGCTTGTAATCTAGAACTATGGTTTTCCTATAGGAGACTTGGGTCATCAGAATTTTTAATTCTCCCCAGCTCTATATTGCAAAAGCTCTAGATCAAGGAATAACAGCTGAGAAGCGTGAGGCTTTCTTTCTCTATCCAACTCCCACCCACAGGGCAGAAACTCTACTACAGGACTGGCAGACTGAGAATATCAGGGCACCAGTCACCCTCACCATAGCTCACTGGTATGGTAAAGGTTCTGTGCCAGGAAATGCAATCTGGGAAGACTAGTGACTACCAATTCCACTTAGTGCCTTTCTTCTGAAGCTGGGGTGTCACTCTGAAAGAAGGCTACTTTTTCCTTTCACTGCTACAGAGCAGTGATGCAGAGTTGTTGCGGAGGGGAGAGCCAAGCTACAATACAGACCTTAAAGGTTCTCCCCCCAAAAAAGTGCATTTGTAACAGTACGTGGGGAAGTTCAAGCCTAAGAGCATCTTCAAAAAGTAGGGAGATTTTGGTTATAAGCAATTAAGAGGAAGCTGGCAGCTCTAGGAGAATAGCAAGCTAAAATTGTAGATGAAGCAGGAATTTACCAGAGAGGGCCAGGGGAAGAATCTAAGATTTCTCTTGGGGTTGAACTAAGCCTTAAGGTCTAAGTCAATGACTACTTTGACAAGAGGGTTGAATTGAACTATCAGATGCTGGGGTGATTTGTGCTCTGCAGCATTGTTGAAAACAATAAAATGACTAGCTGGCCTTAATGGAAGTTAACAACTGGGTGTGATACCAACAAAGGCAGCCTAACAGAAAAACTTGGGAAAGAGACAAAGGGGATCCTGCTAAGACACTATGATCCCAAAGAGGATGTGTGTGTGCCAGGGTTGTACCATCTGCAGAGTGATCTCAGAGACGGCTCTGGAGGGGAAGCTTGCAGTGAATGTGTTAGTCACCCAGTCATCTCCGACTCTCTGTGACCCCGTGGACTGTAACCTCCCAGGCTCCTCTGTCCATGGAACCCTCCAGGCAAGAATACTGGAGTGGGGAGCCAGTCCCTTCTCCAGGGGATCTTTCCTGACTCAGGGATTGAACTTGCAAATCCTGCATTGCAGGCAGATTCTGCACTGTCTGAGCCACCTGGGAAGCTGGAGGGGAGATAGTCTTCACTGAAATGGTCCAACAGAGTCACTAAACAACTAAAGAAGCAAAGCAACAAAAAAACAAGATTCCAAAGGTAGGGATCAAAATCCAAAGTTTCTACAACATATTTTCTAAAATGCACATTTTTCAACAACAAAAGAAGTACTAAATAGATAAAGAAGCAGGTATGTGAGAACTTTTACATAAGAAAGAAAACAGATACTAGAAACTGCCGTTGATAAAGTTCAGATGGTAGGCTTAACAGAGACTTCAAATAACTACGAATACAATATGAATATATTCAAAGAACTAAAGGAAATAATGCTTAAAAAATAAAGGAAGGTATGATGATAATGAATATCAATATGAATACACTATGAATATGTTCAAAGAACTAAAGGAAATAATGCTTAAAGAAATAAAGGAAGGTATGATGATAATAGCTTATTAACAAAGAAAACTGATGACATTATGGAAATTCCAAAAGGGAATTCTAAATTCTGAAAATTCTAAAGGTTTTGAGCTTAAAAGTGCAAAAACTGAAGTGAAAGTTACGCTAGAAAGTCTCGACTAGATTTGAACCGGCAGAATACAGAATCAGAGAACTGAAAGTAGGTAGACATTACACATTCTGAAGAACAAAGAGAAAAATTAATGAGGAATAATAGTCTCAGAGAACTGTAAAGTACTTTTAAATATATTAACATATATGTAATGAGAGTATTAAAATGATAAGAGAGAGAAAAACAAAAATATTTAAACAAATAACAATGAAAACTTCTCAAATTTGATGAAAACCCATTAATCACAAGTTCAAGAAGGTCAACAAACTCAAAAGGGAATAAATTCAAAGAGATCTATACCCACATACATCATAGTAAAAATGTTGAAAATCAAAGACAGAGAAAAATATCTGAAAGAATAAAATGACACATCATGTACAAGGAAACATGAATATGAACTGTGGACTTTTCGTCAGAGACAATGAAGTCCAAAAGCCAGTAAGATGATACATTCAAAGTAAAAGCTGTCAACCAAATATCACTGACACAGGAAAACTATCTTTCAAAAGTGAAAGTGAAATAAAGATATCTCCACATGAACAGCAATAACTGAGAGAATTTGTTCATAGTAGATCTGACTTGTAAGAGATTTCTTCAGGCTGAAAAAAAAGTGAACTCAGGCAGTAATTTGATATGAAAAAATAAAACTAAAGGTAATCATGCAATTATAAAAGACAGTTTAAGTGCATATTTCTTCTCCTTGTTTCTTTTAATTGATTTAAAAGAACAATTGTATAAAACAATATGCATATAACTTTATTGTTGGGCCTATAAGGTATAGAAATATGATATGTTTGACAATAATAGCAGGAGGCAGGTGGGAGCAAAGCTTTACATAAACTCTTTAAGTGTATACTTGCTCTCTTTTCTTCTCTAAACTTTTATATGAGACATATAATTACATAAAGTAATCATTAAAGTAGTATATTACTGCTGTTGCAACATGTGTGTGTGTTTGTTAGTCATTCAGTCGTGTCTGACTCCTTGCGATCCCATGGACTGTAACATCCCAGGTTCCTCTGTCCATGGAATTCTCCAGGCAAGAGTACTGGAGTGGGTTGCCATTTCCTTCTCAAGGGTATATTAACATATATATATGTAATATTTTTACCATAATAACAAATCCAGGAAGAAAGAATAGAATTATAGAAGAGTAACATTTAAATACCTCATTAGAATTAACTTAGTACAAATCTGAACTACATTCTCATGAGTTATTTATACGGTAAGTTTTGGTGCAACGTAAAAGAAAAGTTAGTGGAGGTGATGGGATCCCATCTGAGCCATTTCAGATCCTAAAAGTTGATATTTTTAAAGTGCTGCACTTAATATGCCAGCAAATCTGGAACACTCAACAGTGGCCTTAGAACTGGAAAAGGTCAGTTTTCCTTCCAATCCCAAAGAAAGGCAATGCCAAAGAATGTTCAAACTACCATACAATTGCACTCATTTCACATGCTAGCAAGATTATGCTCAAAATCTTTCAAGCTAGGCTTTAGCAGCATGTGAACTGAGAACTTTCAAATGTACAAGCTGGATTTAGAAAAGGCAGAGGAACCAGAGATCAAACTGCCAACATCAGCTGGATCATAGAAAAAGCAAGGGCATTCCAGGAAAAAAAACAAAACAAAATATCTACTTCTGCTTCACTGACTATGCTAAAGCTTTGACTATGTGGATCACAAAAACTGTGGAAAATTCTTAAAGAGATGGGAACACTGGACCACCTTCCCTGCCTCCTGAGAAACCTGTGTGCAGGTCAAGGAGCAAAGTTAGTACTGGACATGGAATAACAAACTGGTTCAAAACTGGGAAAGGGGTACATCAAGGCTGTAGAGTGTCATCCTACTTACTTAATTTATATGCAGAGTACATCATGAAAAATGCCAGGCTGACTGAATCACTAGGTGGAATATAGATTGCTGGGAGAAATATTAATCTTAGATATGCAGGTGTTACCACTTTAAAGGCAGAAAGCAAAGAGAAACTAAAGAACTTCTTGATAAAGGTAAAAGAGAAGAGTGAAAAAGCTGGCTTAAAACTCAACATTAAAAAAAAACAACCAAAATTCAACATTCAAAAAATGGAGATCATGGCATCTGGTCCCATCACTTCATGGCAAATAGATGGGAAAAAGTGGAAACAGTGAGATTTTATTTTCTTGGGCTCCAAAAACACTGTGGAGAGCAACTGAAGCCACGAACTAAAAAGACATTTGCTCTTGGGAGAAAAGTTATGGTAAACCTAGACACTGTATTAAAAAGTAGAGTCGTCATTTTACCAACAAAGGTCCATATAATCAAAACTATGGTTTTCAAGTAGTCATGTGTAGATGCAAGAGTTGGACCACAATGAAGGCTAATTGCCAAAGAATTGATGTTTTTGAACTGGTGTTGGAGAAGACTCTTGAGAGTCCTTTGGATAGCAAGAAGACCAAATCAGTCAATTCTAAAGGAAATCAACCCTGAATATTCATTGGAAGGACTGATGCTGAAGCTGAAGCTCCAATCCTTTGGCCACCTGAGGCAAAGAGCCAAGCCATTGGAAAAGATCCTGATGCTGGGAAAGATTGAGAGCAAAAGGAGAAGGGGGGTAATAGAGGATGAGACAGTTAGATGGCATCACTGATTCAATGGACATGAGTTTGAGCAAACTCCAAGAGATAGTGAAGGACAGGGAAGTCTGGCATGCAGCAGTTCATGGTGTCACAGAGAGTTGGACATGACCTGGTGACTGAACAAAAACATAAGACAATAACTCAAAAAAACAGTGAAAAGTTATAAAGGGAATCAAAATGTTACACTTTGGAATGTTAAAATAAATTTTTAAAAAACATAGTCATAAGCAAAGGATAAAAATATAGGAGACATATAGAAAATGCAAAGTACAAAGGCAGATGTAAATCTAATATATGAATGATAACATTAAGTGTGAGTGGATAGTGGTGATGGTTTAGTCACTCAGTCATGTCCAACTCTTCGCAATCCCATGGACTATATCCTGCCAGGCTCCTCTGTCCATGGAATTCCCCAGGTAAGAATACTGGACTGGGTTGCCATTTCCTTCTCCAGTGAGTGGATTCAAGAACTGAATCTAGAGTGTGCCAGATTGGAGGAAAGAAAGAAAGGAAGAGAAAAGGAAAGAAAAAAGAAGAGAAGGGAAAAGTAAAGAAAAGAAAAAAAATGGAAATGAAGAAAAGGAAAAGGAAATAAAGGGAAAAAAAGAGAGAGAGAGGAAGGGTGAGGAGAAGAAATAAAAGAAAAGGAGAGGTTGAAAGGAAATCATACAGACAGCAATAATAGGAACAATGAGTGACTAGAGTAATATTAGTCAAAATGTGCTTCAAGAGAAATAGGGAATTAACAATAGTTGGACACTTTGATACCCCACTTTCAGTAATGGTCAGAAAAATTAGGATAGTCAGTAAATCAACAAAGAAATAAGAGACTAGAGCAATGCTATAAACCAACTAGACTAATATACATCTTTAGAATATTCTTCCCAAATACAGAATCTGCTTTTCTCAGGTGAACATGGAGTATTTTCTAGGACAGTCCACATGCTACATGATAAAACAAGCCTGAATAAATTCAAAATTATTTATAGCATGCAAAGTATGTTTCCAGGGGCTTCCCCAGTGGCTCAGCGGCAAAGAAACTGCCTGCAATGCAGGAGCCGCAAGAGACGCAATCCTTGGGTGGAAAAGATCGTCTGGAGGAGGGTACGGTAACCCACTCCAGTGTTCTTGCCTTGAGAATCCCATGGACAGAGCAGTGTGGCGGGCTACAGTACATAGGGTTGCAAAGAGTTGGACATGACTAAAGCGACAGAGCATGCATACGTTTCCAACCCAAATGGATTTAAATTAGAAGGCAATAACAGTTTCAGAAAATACCCAGATATGATGAAATTAAACAATACACTTCAATACAAGCAATGGATCAAAGAAGAAATCACAAAGGAAGATAGAAAATACTGTGAAATACATGAAAATGAAGATATAACATACCAAACCTAATGGGATGCAGTGAACTCAGTAGTTACAAAGACATTTAGGTCTGTACCATCCACAACAAGAAATAAAAAAGACTGCAAGTCAATAGCCTAACTTTTGCCATAAGACACTGAAAAAATAAGGGCATACTAAACCCATAGCAGGTAGATAAAGGAAATAATCAAGATGAGAGTGGAAATTAATAAAACAGGATAGAAAAACAAGAATGAAAAGCAGTGAGACTGAATGTAGTTTCTTTGAACAAGTTAACAAATTGCAAAACCTTTATAACAAGCAAGAAAAATAAAAAAAGAGAGAGAAGGCTCAAATTGATAAAAACAATAATAAAATGGGGGTCATCACTAATGAACTTCCAGAAATAAAAGAGAAGCATAAGGGGATACTATGAACAACTACTGTGCCAACAGATTACAAAACTTAGGAAAAAAGTAACCTTCCTGGAAGAGAAGTAAACTACTGAAATTGAACTGAAATAGGAAATCTAAATAGAACTATAAAAAGTAAAGAGATTGGGACTTCCCTGGCAGTCCAGTGGTTAAGATTCTGTGTTTCTACTGCAGAGGGACATGGGTTAGATCCCTTATCAGGAAACTAAAATAATGTCTGATCCCACATGCCACACAGTGTGGCCAAAAAGTAAAGATATTGAGCTAGTAATTCTACATTTTCCCCCCTCTCTCTCATGCACACACACAAACACAAAATAAAAAGTCAAGACCTGATGGCTTCTATGGTGAATTCTATCAATACCAAACATTTTAAAGAGAATACAAAAGTTTCTTAATTCTTCCAAAAATTAGAAGAGGAAGAAACACTCCCCAGCTTATTCTATGAGGTCAGTTTTATCTTCATATCAAAAGCAGCCAAAAATATCACAGGAAAATAAAACTGCAGACAATACCTCTTATGAAAATAGATGTGAAACTCAGCAAAACACTATCAAACCAAATCTAGCACTGTATAAAATAATGATAACAGCATAACCAAAAGGGATTTATTCCACAAACTTGTGGGTGGTTGGCTTTTGAAAATTAATTAGTATCAATGGAATAAATGACAAAAACTACATGGTATTTTTATTTATTTATTTATTATTATTTTTTACTTGTTTGTTTTTATTGAACTATAGTTGACCAATGGAATAAAATTGAGAGTGACACTACTTCCATCTTCAGATGAAAATAACTGAGGCAAATAAAAATTAACCAACTTGCCAAATGTCACAAATAAAAGCTTAGAAAAGCAGAATTTGCCATATTATACTTTTGCATTAAGCCATTTTTCATTTCATTAAGGGATTTGACTTTGGTGCTTCTAAGGGTGAACAGATTCTAGTGATGTGTAGGAATTATCATCCTTTTCTTCTTTTTGACCAGTCTTAAATATGTCTGATCTCATACTGATTTTTTATTATTTAGGAAATGTACAGTGCATCACAGCTGGATGAATAGGGTTTCTTTTATTCTCCTCTTTCAGATTGTGAGTTTCTGAGGAGCATGGATAATATATATTGCTTATTTCTCAACTCCCTGTAAGTGGCATTGCATACAGTAGGTATTTGACAGAAGTGTGAGAAATAAATTCAAACTGAAAATATAACAATGGTAAAGGTCGCGGTTGCTGAAGTTTGTTGGAAATCTCTATTTCCTTCATTTTCATGACTTTAAGCAGAGCATCTCAACCACCCAAGGTCATTGTAACATGTGGACCTGTGTTTCTGAATCTTTTTTGAAGCAGGATATATACATTCAATTAATTATAACTGTACAACACATGTGGATTGTGTAAGAGAAATTTTGCTAGCAGGCATTCAAAAACTCTGATGGGAATTCTGATGGGACAGAATTTCTAGAAGAATTTTAAGTTCTAATATTCTGAAATTTTCACATTTTCTAAAAGAAACAGTGTCTTTCTTGGAAATTACATGTTACATCTCAAAATTTATGGCATAAACATTCTAATATGAATTTTAGTCTCTCTCTGTTAGAAGGATGACTGCTTTTATATACTAAAGCTGGGTTCACATTCTTTAAAAAATGTAACTTTTCTCAACCTTGGAATTTAAATATCAATTTTCATGGAAAATATTGTTCAAATTATAAATATAAACCACCCTCATTATGTCTTTTAGCTTATTGCTTAAAGTGTTTTATTTAAAACTGACAATCTATTTAGCATTCCTGTTAGCCGTGAATGACATTTTTTGCAGGGCAATTTTTCTTGGCATTTATACATGTCTTGTAACAGTTTCTGTTCCAGACTATCTTTTCAGGAATATTTATGTAGCAGAACACCCTTGGAAGATAGAGATAGTGACCCCCTTGGGGGCAAATGGTGGTTTTTTTTCCCCTGAAGAAAATAATAAAGATACTTTTTCCTTCTGGGGCAAAGACTGAATAACTTTGCTAACAAAGCCTTTAAAGATTGGGGTTTCCTGAGATCAGTGTTCCTCTGAATGACTCAGGTATAGCATCAGCCTGGGTCCATTTGTCACTGCCTTATGGGACTTATAGGTTAAGAGGAACTAATGCAAACATGAAGTCATGCTGCCTGCACTGTTTTGAGTAATGAATTCACCGGTCTCTAACCAGAAGTCTCATGGTTCTACTAGCATTTATGATACTGTGGCAAGCTACCTTGCTACTTTGTAAGTAGGGTAAACCTCTAACCCTTCATAGTTACTGACAGGTAGAAGCTTCGAAACATGGACTCACACAATGTTGATATTCTTAACAGAATCTGGAAACATTGATAAAAATACATTGCCACACTGATACATTTAACGTTTTTGATGATGACCATAATATAGCAGTACAATCAAATGTGCATCCTGGTCATCCATTGTCACTATTTTACACATTCATTTATAAATCATTGAGTTTCCTTACATCTTTTCTATTTCTTAAATATTTAGTTTTGGCATATTAACATTGTAATTTTACTTTGTTAACAAAATTTAAATATAGGCTCAGAGTTTATTATCATAGAAAAAATTAAGTAAGCAAAAATCCGAGTACAACATCATGGGTATAAATACTTTTACCCAGGCTTTTATTTTGGCTTCCCTGTGATTGTCAAATTCAAAGCTTTTGTGATGGCTAAAACCCACAAACAAAACACTTTTGTCAGCTTAAGCCCTAATTCAAAATGCTGTCATCTTAAAAGCACTACTGACTATGTCAGGGTAATATCAGACATACTTTTCAATAAATAAATCTGATTGTGCTACAGCATTAAGTAGTTGTGTATATTTTTCCCCCTTTTTTGTTCATCTTTCTAGTTTAAATAGAATAAGCTAAGACAGCAAGGACTATTTCTCCTTGTATTCTACACCACCAACAAATAACGTCTGCTATAATAAATGTTAATTGAATGAATGTACTATTTATGCTTAAAGCTCCTACTGCTGCTATGCTTTAGGAATTTTCAACTACTAAAAAAATGAGTTGGTTTTTCATTCAGATGGTGAGTCCACCTGATACCACTAGAGTAATTAGTATTGTAAAAGCTGTCTGAGAAAATGTACACTGGAAACTCTGGCCAATTCTGTTCAAGGTCATCTAACTAATTTGAAACATCATTGGTTCAAGTCAAGTTTATCATATGTAATTCCTGGAGGTCCCTGCACTGCCTAACAAAATTTACTACTGAAGAGTCAATGTTTATAAAATACCCAACCTTCAGTAGGTGACACCTTCAATAATAACCATGGACAAGACCCTGCCTATAGGACTCAAGAGCTGAAATTGACAGGAAGGCAGGAAAAATATAAACAAGTGAATTGCAAAAGCAGATGACTCCCACCATCTGCTTAGCTTGTTTCTGCTCTCATTTTGCCAGGAGCCTTTTGAGAAGACATGAAACCATGCTGATGCCCTCCATCATATGTTATCTCTCCTTCCCATCTGTGATGCCCTCTCCTATGTTCAATGACATTACTTTGGCTTTGCCCTTCCCTATGGAAATACATAAGATAAAGGAATGGGGCTTAAGGGATTCCATGAACCCCCCAAAATACTGAGAATGAAGATAAGGTAGGATGTTAAGTTCCATTTTTGAAGGGGCCAAATGGGGAAGAAAATTAGAATAATATCTAAAATACAAGCCACATGAAAATACTAATTTATTCAATAAACATTTCTAAATATATGTTGTGTGGCAGGTACTATCATAGGCTCTGGAGATAATAAGGGAAAAGTGGGGGATAGAAGAGAGAAGGTCATCTGATGTGAATAGTCGACTCATTGGAAAGGTCCCCGATTCTTGGAAAGATTGAAGGCAGAAGAAGAAGAGGGTGCCAAGAGATAAGATGGTTGATGGCATCACCTTGCAATGGATTTAAACTGGGCAAACTTCGGGAGATGGCCAGGGGCAGGGAGGCCTGGTGTCCTGCAGCCCATGGGTTCTCAAACAGTTGGACACAGCTGGGTGCCTGAAGAACAACAGCAGGGGAGAGAAGTCTTAATGCTTGACTTCAACAAGTATATAGTTAGAGAAAGGGCAGAAAATAAATACATAAAATAATTATAAAGGATTGTGCCTGCTACGTAAGGAGTCATCTTAAAGCTTAGACATAGAATAGCACGGAGTCAAGAAAACTACTGTGAATAAGCTGGTTGAGAAAGACTGTGTCTACACGATGATTGATACTCATTAAATGTGAGGTTATCATTTCATGATGTATGTAAGTCAAGTCATTGTGTTATACATATTAAACATACATAGGGCTGTATGTCAACTATATCTCAATAAAACTAGAAGGATAAAAACATTAATAAATAAAAGAAGACTTCAACTGGGCAGTAACACTTAAGCTAAGTGGGGAAAAACAGCCCAGTAGACAATTAAATTAAAGCAAAAGAAGGGAGAAAGTTAACCTCAGTAAAGATTTGGAGGAAGAAAAAACCTGGTGTGTCCTGGGTAAAGAAAGTAAGCCATTGTTTCTGGAGTGTAATGAGCAAGGGGAAAAGCACTGTGAGAGTAGGTGAGTGAACAAGGGGAAAAACACAGACAGTGTGTTGAGTCTTGGGACCATCCCGAAGAGTTTTGATTTTATTCTAGGTAGTACAAGAACCACTGGACAATTTTATTGAGGAGGTGACAAATCAAATTTACTTTTCAGGTGATCACTCTGACTGTTGTATCTAGAGTAGACTGAAGAGAACAAAGTAAATCTCAGGGAAAATGACATGTCGTAAGGGTAGGATTTTGAAGAGAAATTAGAATAATAGCATGCATATAAGAGGGCAGGAACAGAAAATGGTGTCATCACAGTCACCTTTGACAATGCCACAGTGGCTACCATGTAGCAGGATGACCAAGTTCGGATGGGAAATGTATTTTCTTTATGACAACCAGTTTATCATTCCCCTGGGGAGTATCACCTACTTGTTCCATCTTGTACCGTGGCCTGAATTCCCCAGTCAGATATTCATATTTATTTTTCTTGACAAATATTTGCCCACTTCTAAACAGGAAACATTGAATACATCCAAAAGATCTTGATAATGGCTGGGATGACAGCTTCTGGGTCCTGATTATTTGCTCTCGCTGTTTCTGATGCTATCATCATAAGGTCAAATATGCAGGAAGGATATCGTGGCTTTCACACAGCCACGCCAGAGTGCTACAGTCATCCGCCTTCCCTTAAGATAACAAGTGTAGGCTCTCCTTGTTCAACGCGACCGACCACAGCATTACAAATGGCACCAGTTGAAATGCCTTGTACAACATTGCAGGGGGAAAGCTACAGATTTTTCAGAGCTGAGAAAGAGCACTGTGTATCTGCTCATTATTAAAAAGGAAGACTGTGTTTCACAAAATATGGTCTTGTGGGCTAAAGCTGTCTTTCTTTGTTCCTTGGAACAGCCGAGTGTGGCTTTACATCTCAGGCCAATTATTCTCCACCGTTTTTCAAAAACTGACAAAAGCTGCAAAATGAGCAATGATACGAAGACAGCCTACCACTCTGCCGTTTACTCTGTACCCTGCATTTGCATCTAATTTCGGTGTCTGACTACTTGCAGGGTGGGGGGTGGGGGGTGGATCTCACTACGGGGACAAAAGATTTCCTAATATGACAACCACAAATAAAACAAATAGCTGCTGATTTCAGCTGTCTCCTTGCTGGACAGCTCTCCTCAAGAAGAGGGCTTCTTTCAGTAATCAAAATTAACTCTCCCGCCTTGAGATGATGAGATTAGCCAGGAATAAAGCTATACATTCTGCTACCCTTAAAGAGAGCCTTTGCTCTAGCCCAGGTTTCAGGGATATAGCCTTAGTTTTCACTGATAGCTGCTGGAGTTTGATGTGCAAAACAAAACACTGGGGCATGTGGAGTGATTTCATACAGGGTTACTCTCACAGGAGAAGAGCAAAGAGTGAGAGACAGAAATTAATCGTGACTCTCCATCAATAAGGCACAGTGTTCCTTCACGTTAACGCTTGCACTGGCCCCCGGAAACCCCAGGAAGCCCAGAGACACTGTCCTGCAGGCTCCTGTTGGCAGCACTCTTCATGGGGAAGACAGTACAGGAAATGGATGTTAAAAATCAAAATGAGACTAAATACAGGATACAAATATTTTCCAATTTTTTTCACTTTCACAGCACACAAGAAATTTATTTAGAATATACCCATAGTAAAAAGAGAAATGATCAGAGGGATGTAGAATAGAGCCTAGTGAAAACTGATTTTCAGTAATGTTCTGCAAGAGAAAACATTGTGTCAAATGTGAATTAAATTTGAACAACGGCCTTTCAAATGCAAATCCTTCGGAAGGGATGTCATTGATATACAACCTCTAAAAACCTTTCAAGAGAAATAAAATGGATAAATGTGATAATTAAGATCTCTATTTATAGGAAAATGATCAGATCACATTTGTTCTGAAATGTTTTTGTACCTGCAACATGGAGGGCAGATATGAAAAAGTGAGGATCGATTCTAAAATTTGCAGGTTGGAGGTGAAAATGGAATGATAGCTTGTGTGACAGAGGCAGAGGGTTTTCCACTAGTATGCTAAGACCCATTATTATGCACCCATAATTGTCAAGTCCCCCACTGACCTCTATTCACTCTTCCTCAGACAGTCTCCCTTTCAGCTCTCCCTACAACACCCTCCCATCCCTAATGGAAAGTGTAAGCCACTCTGCTACACTACGACAGTATTCTGCTGAACAGTAGTATCTGAGAAACTGCATGGCCAACCTGGGTATGTGAAGAGAAGTGATGCTCCTCAGAGGTTTGGGGAAACAGTTATACGCCAGGGCTTATTAGAGGGTGAGGAACCCAGGGCTGGGCAGAGGGAGGTCACTGACAATGTGGTTGTGACTGCATTCTTAGTTGATCCTAAAAGTAAAGTGGAGGATAAAGGATATGATAAAGCATATCAAGAATGTGAAAGGAGATGGGTCTCTTCAGAGTTGACTGAAATTGAAATGGGGAAGAGAGAGAGAAAGAGAGAGAAAAAGTGCTTTGCATTCTTGCATCTGCCAATTTGTGGTCAAGGCTGTCCCTGAGAGAGGGTATTCCTGGGTGAAGCCAAGCTCTGTGGTAAAGGTCATTTCCCAGTGAGATAAGGCAGCTGCGATACCCGAGGAGGCCCACAGTCCCAGAAGCTGTGAGATGGGTGTGAGGACCCAGGTAGTATACAACAGTATTCACTACAGTTGTATGAATGGGCATGTATGTTCAGTTGTGTCCAACTCTTAGCAACCCCATGGACTGTAGCCCAACAGGCTCTGTCCATGGAATTTTCTAGGCAAGAATACTGGAACTGATTGCCATTTCCTATTCAAATAGTTGTATACATAATGGAACTTAAGAACCCCTTCTCCTAAGGATTCCCTCACATCATTTGGATGTTATTACTTCCTTTTCATCAATAAATTAGGGCCTTTACCTCAGCAAACAAAACACTAAAGCTATTACCTAACATTTGTACCTAACTATGAATTGCTTTATCTTTTCCTTTCTAACTACAATGATAAGAACATAGTTATGCCTGAATCTAGAGAAGAGCCCAGGTTATTGAGGGTAAGAGAAATCCTTTGTTGAGAAGCCCGGGGTAGTCACATGGAGAAAGAGTAGCTGAGAATCTAGAGGAGCTTCATATCACAGATGACAAGAGGACTCTAAGAAGAGAAGAAACACCGGTTACTCCTATTTGCCCATGGTTAGTTCTGTACCTTCATGGAGCAGTAATGGGAATGGGGGTGAATAGATACAAAGAGAGTAGACTTCTATGAAGATCTGGAGTCACTCTTTTCCCTGATTGAGTTTTTACAGTGATCCTCTTTCTAAGCACTTCTCTGGTGGCTAAGACGGTAAAGTGTCTACCTACAACGCGGGAGACCCGGGTTCAATCCCTGGGTCAGGAAGATCCCCTGGAGAAGGATATGGCAACCCCCTCCAGTACTCTTGCCTGGAAAATCCCATGGACAGAGGAGCCTGGTAGGCTGCAGTCCATGGGGGCAAAGAGTCAGACACGACTGAGCAACTTCACTTTCACTTTTCTTTCTAAGCATGAATTCTGGGAATGCAAAAGTCAGGAAACATGGAAGACAGAATATGCATTGAGTGACAGTGTTGCTTCACCAAATTTTGATTGTTCTGTGTTCTTAATTTGTTTTCTAAGCTCAATCATTGGAGACATTGTAAGACCTTCTAGGTTTTTGTTTCTTAACAGACTTATTTTAAATGCTATAAATACCATTTGTGCATCCATTCATATTCCCATTTTCTTTGGGCAAATAGTAGCTAAAATCAGGCAAAGCTGCCTTGCAGAGCATTCAAGGCATATTCTTATGTGTCACTTGACTGGACTTGCCTATGGTATTTTTCTGGCCAGATTTGTTAGGGAAGTGGCCACACATTCCAAGGACCATTTTGCTCTTATGCTATTTTTTTTTAGCTGATTCTCAGCATTGATGAGGTTCAGAGGGTTTAGAAAACTATCTGAACTCTTGGGATTTTATTTGAACTAAAACCTAAACTTTGAACCCTTTATGGTTTTACACATCACAAGTAAATGTGTCTCCTGCCTTGATATTATTCCCTCTGGTTTCCTCCTGACTCTTTGTCCCTTGAAAAAAACTGAACAGTTAGTTGGAGATCAAAACTTGATCCAAGGGTCACCTCCAATTGACGACTTTCTCTCTACAACAACCACTTTAATTAAAGACCACATCTACAAGCAACCACTTTTCCATGGGCCCTTGGATGTGTTCTCAAGACAGATTTTTCTGTTCCACAGCAGCTGTACCCCTCTGAAGAGGAGCAAGTCCCAGTAGATCACAGATCTTAACCCCATGACAGGCCAAGCTATTTATGCTGGCTGCTAATAATGACTTATGTTTATAATAGCACTATTCATCCCAAAGGCACGCTCACAGCACTCCGCTGACCACATGTGTGCTCTTTAGATGGGCATGTGTCTATATACACCCACACATCACAACTGCACAAAGGTCTTGACTGCTGTGGCTTTAATCAGCCCTTTCTTCCTTTTGCTTAGCTTCAGGGTCTGATCCCTGGGATTAGGGGAACAAGTGCACCCTTCTCTTTATCATTGGAAACAAAAAAGAATTGAACAATTGGGAGTCCAGCTCCCTATTCACTTTGTTGCTTATTAGGATCTGTGTACATCAGCCGTGATGCTGCAAAGTAAGTTGAGAGAGACCTTGTGCAATACATATTTAATAGTGGGAACTCTTCCCATTTTATCTTTTCCCCTTTTCTCCTTCCATTTAATGAACCAATTATTCTGACAAGGAAGAGAATGCTCCCTTCCTAGCTCCCTCTCACTTTGAGCCTTTATTCCCTGCTTCTCTAAAGTGCTGCCTAATTTGGCATAAGACCCCATTGTAGGTTATTTTTACATTCACCATGAATTGTGTAAAATTGTTTCAGCACTTTGAAATTTTTCTTTTAAAGCAGAAGATATTATTTTATCCCCATGTGAGTGACAGATAAGATGTGATGGTAAGAGAATGTCCAAATCTGCATATGAACTCAACTGCCTTCATTTTAGTTAACACGACTACAGTTTGTTTTCTATAACAGATTAAACACAAAGAAAAACACATAGACTACATATTAATGGATTCCTTCTTCTGTTTTTGTTGAAATGCTTAAAATGTAGCAAATCTAGCTTTCTCTTTGAAGACTCTAGCTATTCATTATTCATGATGAGGCAGGATAGCATTTTATTAATTTGCACATTTACTTTATTTACATGCATAAAAATCTGCAGAATTACTACTGATCACCAAATATTTTGATGATAAAAATGGAAGCAGATTTAAATAGTGCTACCTACCTAATTTTTCCCTAGGCATTTAATCCTTTCTATTGGATTAACATTTAATCCTCTCTATTAGATATTTTGATTATTGATATTTATTTTGGATGGTGCAATATGAATCAGATGATGGTTGCTCTTTGTTATATACGGTTTTAAAGTGTTTGGTTTGTTCACTAAATAAAATGAATGGATGATACTGGTGTACTATCTTTAATTAGAGGACTGTGATCACTTCAACCTTTTAATCAATAATGAGTTCCAGGCACTCCAATAGATGGTACTTCCAATAAGATGAATAAAAAACAGTCTCTCCCTTTAACAAGTTTCTGGATTAGTGGGGAGAAAGACTTTCTGAACTCACAAATGTCATTATGGGAACATGAATGATGAACCAGCTATTTCTTCTGTCCTCAGTATCTCTCCTTTTCATAATGTTCACATTTACTTTAAAAAATTCGTTGAATCCTCCAATGTCTATGTAGCTAAGAAGGAGGTGACTCTGCCTGCTTCTTCTTAGAGTTAGCATGGGTCCCTGATGTGGCCAACTGGATCATCCCTTCTGTGTAGACACCAGAATGGATAAGTATCATAACAACCAATCAGAGTGTTTTCTGGGAGTTTTTCTTAAGCTAGAAGGAAAGAATGTGCCCTTTCCACTGAGTTTGCTAGACGAGTTGAAGATAAATCTGAGGTCCATGGAGTCTACATTTAGAAATTAAACCAACATGGCAAAAGCAAAGTTAAGGTGTGGAGAGGATCCTAGTGAAGTCACTTGAATGTCTGGATCTAGCTACAGCTAAATCCATAAATTCTATTAATATTTTAATGAGCAATGAGCAGCTAATCTATGTGTGTGTATATATATACACATACATACACGCTTATTTACCTGTCTGTCTATATGTATGCTCTTCATTTGATGTGAAGTGAAACGCATAGATAACAAACAAAATTTTCTAAAAGTATGCGCCAAAGAGGAGGCAGTAAAAGACTTCTGGAAGAGCTTTCAGATGAAATGTTTATAACCTATCAAAAGTACATGTGGAGATATTGAATTAGGTTTATCATGAGCTCATATTTGAACTAAAGACCATAGAAACTTTGTTGGAAAATATATATCCAGTATTCCTGTTCATGATGCCTGCTTCCTATTCATTGAGTTCTTAGTCATCAAATAACCTCAACATAAGTCAGATTTTGATGAGCCCAGAGCTGCTAAATTACCTTTAGTAGACACAAGAGAAACTTCCTGAATTCATTCCATGGCTCCAATAGCCAACAATGATATCCTATCCGAGAAAGTAAGTAAAACTTTGCTCTGAAAGTTAATTATGCCAAATGACTATATTTAAATGTGAAGACAATAAAATACGTTGAGAATGAATACTCCAAGGTAACATTTCACGATTCCTTCTATCTCAACAATCCTAAGAGTCCACAAGACTGTCTTCCTTCTCCCACAACATTCCTAACTAATTTTAACACATTACCAGTTAGTTCTCAGTCTAGGTAAGTGAGAGAGTACCTGTTATTCTAAAGTTGTAAGTTTTCTTCCTGTGTGTTACATGTGTTTCTCCAGCAGAACAATGGAACGAAGAATAAAACTGGAAGGCATTTTTAAGCCCTTAAAATGGACTTCTCATATTCCACTGCAAATCCTCTTGATCCTGTCTCTCACACCACAGTGACCAGCAGATCAGGCTTTGACCCCTTCGGACAGGTGCAACCAGAAAGGACTTTGCCCTGAGCTCACTTTGGTATTGTTCTTGCTTCTTGTCCTGGGGCTTCTCTGAACTCAGTGTGGGGCCCATGGGGACCATTTCAGTGTTCATGCATATGCAAGCCAAAAGAGCAGGGAACATCACAATGAGAAAAAAATATAGGTGAACAAATGCTTCCCCCTTCTTGCCCCAGGCGAATAGTTCTGAGAAACATTTCATTTGGCTACCCTGAAGGTCATAGGAGAGGTTAAATTCTAGTTCCCTAGCCCTTGAGCTCTTTGATCAACTTGATAAACATCCTAGTATTTTTGTTTGTTTCTTTCTGCATTCTGTCACCCTTTTACTTCTGTTTTCTTTTCATATAAACTGTCACTGTTGTTTAGTAGGTAAGTCATGTCCAACTCTTTTGTGACCCCATGGAATGTAGCCCACCAGGTTCCTCTGTCCATGGGATTTATCAGGCAAGAATACTGAAGTGGTTTGCCATTTCCTTCTCCAGGGGATCTTCCAACCTGAGGATCGAACCCCTATCTGTTGCATTGGCAAGTGGATTTTTTACCACTGAGCCACTAGGGAAGCCTGCTAATTAAACTACCTTTACGTAAATCTTTGCTTTCTTTTATGCTTTGGGAGATGGGGAGAACCCAGGCTAAACATTACTAATATGTTTTATCCTTACAAGGCATCCAAAGACACCAGTAACCTGTTGTCTGGTTTTCAAATAACAGCATTCTTATAACTACTTGGCCACGGTGCAATCATTAAAGCTAAACAAAAGGGGGAAACTGGGAGAGAATTGTGTGCTTTTCAAACACTACCTGAACAACAACAACTACTTCAATTTTAAAATTTTCTCGGTGATTCAGAAATAGTTCTAACTAAAAATAGTATAAGAATTATTTTCAACACAGTATCCTAGTAAAATTCGTTTCAAAAAGAAACTAAAATTCATAGAATCTTAGAAGTCATATTCACATTAGTCAACACTGCACGTATCTTCAAAAGACGACTTTCATCTCTGCTTGAACACTTTGAATGACCTATGGATTATTTTGTGGTTCTACAACACAATGCAAAAGAATGAATACAAGAGTGCCCTTTACTGATATAACTTCCCTTGAGGAAACAATGACTTTGGGGATTTTATATCAGATCACATTTTGAACATGATATCAGGGGTTCCATTGTTAGACTTCCTAGGTTTGACTCTCCACTTTAATTCCTACTAGCTTTGTCTATGTGAATAAGTTACTTATAAACCTTAGATTTTCCTTCTGATAAATGGTTATAGCAAAATCTGCCTCATGGGTTTCCAGAGTATTCTAAATAAGAATATTTGGGGAAATACTTAAACTATATCTGACATAGAGTAGGCCCTAAATAAACATGAGATAGTTTCCAAGTCAGAAAACTAGGGTCAATTTTACAGGCTAAATAATAATAGTCAACTGTGTTTTTGAAAATGAAATAAAAAAAAATAAGATAAATATGTCAGAGAACTTTACTATGCAGCTGAAATCCTGCAACTTCATAAGGGTGGTGTCTATTAAGTAAAGTGAATTTGGGTGTTTCAAATAATTCAAATTAATTTCTTTAATTTATCTAATATAAGCACAGTGCTAAAAATACATATATAAATTTTAATCTCAAAGTCCCTAAATGTTATTTTATCTTCCAAGAACACTGGAGTGGGTTGCCATTTCCTACTCCAAGGGATCATCCTGACCCAGGGATTGAACCTGTGTCTCTTGCATCTCCTGCATTGGCAGGCAGATTCTTTACCAATGAGCCACCTGGGAAGCAATCTCGGGTTGCCTAAATGTTATTTTACCTTCCTTTGCATTCCATATGTACAATGCAAGAATTAAAACAGCAACAAAAAGAGCTTTTTAAAATTGGTTTTAAAGATACTTTACAAAGAGACACACATTTGTCTCCTATGAAATATAATTGGTTTGAAAATTTTGGCTAATAGAAATAAAATCAAAGCAAAGTTAAAAGTGGATAAAGGAAAACATTTAAATTATAGCAGACAGGACTCTGGACTGGATGTAGCAATAGACGATTCAATGGCTCTTCTAAAGTCTGCCGTTAATAATATGTGTAGCTTTTAGCAGGACACTTAATTTCTCTAGGGTTCAATTTCCTCTAGATCAAATCTAGTCTTAAACAAATGGGATGGGCTTGATTATCTCTGAGGACCTTTCCAATTCTAAAATGTCACAATTCCACAATTGTAAGTTCCCTTTTTATGGGATAGATCAAAGAGTAAATAGACGGGTAAACTTTTTTTTTTTTTTTTTTTTGCATTTGACTATGCAGCAAAATCATTTGTTTCTGACCTTGATCTTGACACAAATAAAAATTCCATCACAGAGAACCAGAAGGAGTCCAGTTCACTGTGAGGCATGCTGTGTTTCTTTTGAAAAAGACACATGACATTTGGTTTGGGTTTTCTGAAGCTGTAACAACATCAAAACTTGAAGTAGAATTTTACTAATGAGGCTTTAGGGTTGAGAAAGGAGGAAAGAAGCCAGACAAGAAAGATTTGTAATTAACATATCAGTTATTTGTAGGTAAGTAGATGCTCCTGAATTGCTTTAAGGAGCTTAAAAATGAGTATTTCCACAAATACTTCAAGTGCTTCTTTGCTTGTGCTTAATATTTTTAATACATACTAACAACAATGAAAAAGTTTACTGCTTAAAGACAAATAGTTCTTCAAATGTTTTTTCAATTTTTTCTTATGGTTTTGTGGACAAAAAATATGCGAGTCTGGGCTATAATCTTAAAATATTGGTCAATGATACATTCATAATTCAAAAAAAGTGAGCAAAACTAAGGGGGAAGTTCCTGTGCTTTGGGAAAATACCCAAAGAGGAACTCTATCTTTTTCTCAGAACAATAACGATAACAGTGACAACAAAAGTCCATCTTTACAGTAAAAGGAAAAGAAGTAATAAAATATGACATGGTTATGCCAACATCAAAATGGTGTTTGGCCTTCACAGACCAAAAATTATTCAACAAATTTAGGGAACTTCCCCACAAATTTGTAAAATAAGTTTTCTTTCCGATTATCTAAAGTATCTTTGAAAAGTTGGTCAAGTCTCTTGTAGAATAATAATGGCAAATGAACTTGGAGGATACAGAATAAACAAATGTCACCCATTATTTGATTAATTAGACACATTAAATGTATGAATAAGTGGAAAGAGATCTTCTAAACTTTCACATCCCTACCCTCAGAAGGTAAGTTCTAGTATAACGAGCACAAAAATTAACTGGAAATTACTTAAGCAAATTATGATTCAGGAGTAATGTTTTTATAATGCCATGGTTATTTTATGATATCATGGAAAATTAGAGATAATTAAAATATAACATGTCAACACCTTTTTTAATGCTGTGTAAAACAAGGTAACCGCAGTATGAAGAGTATGCATGATACAAGCGTTGTCAAGCTCCACAATTGGAATTCTAATCTTGGTGTATTGTTGTATAAGTGGAAATACTTTTTAATAAAGTTGTTTCAATTTAATACATCTCATAACTTATAATCAGCATTTCTTTAATAAAATGAAAATAAATACCTCAAAGGCAATGAGTATTTCATGCAGAACCCTAAAATAGAATTTACATTCAACTAAAAATTGGTTCTTGCTTCACCACATAGTAAATTGGCCTAAAGATAACAATTCTATTCTCATATCTATGAGATGTGAGTTTAAGGCAACAAAAACACTTAAGTGCAATATGAAGTAGCTTCTATAATGTAAAATTATTTCTGTCAAGTTCCAGTGTAACAAAATACAGAAATCCACAGGTTTAGCACTGTTAGCATAGGCTCTCACCAAATTAACTGTGAAAATAAGAAGAATAAACAACACCAAAAAAAAAAAACCAAAAAACTGAAGAACTTAAGGTATCTCATTTCACATGGTGCTTCATTTCTTGCTAAGTAATTGGTGGCATTTCTGAGTTCAAGGGAAAAGGAACTTTTTCATGAATCAGTGTTAAAATGTATTAAAAGCTTTTTCTGTATCCATTGAGATATGGATTTTTGTTCTTCATATGATTTTCATTCTTCAATTTGCTAATGTGGTGTATCATATTGACTGATTTACAGCTATTGAAAAATCTTTCCATCTCTGGGATACTATAGGCTGTGTGTGTATCTCATTTTTGTGTCCATTCAGCCAGTCTATGATTGGAGCATTTAGTCCATTTACATTTAAGGTAAGGGCTTCCCTGGTAGCATGATTAGTAAAGAATCTACCTACAAAGCAGGGGGCCCGGGTTCTATCCCTGGGTTGGGAAGATCCCCTGGAGGAGGGCATGGCAATCCACTCCAGTATTCTTGCCTAGAGAATTCCCATGGACAGAAGAGCCTGGCTGGCTACAGTCTACGGGGTCACAAAGAGATGGACACAGCTGAGCAGCCAAGCGCAGCACACAGCATGTTCTTATTACCATGGATGAAACATACTTCAACATAATAAGTGTCCTATGTGGCAAACCCACAGCTAAGCAACATACTCAATGGAGAAAATCTGAAAGCATTCTTCTAAGACTACCAACAAGATAAGGATGCTCATTCTCACAATTTTCATTCATTATAGCTTTGGAATTCCTATCCATGGCAATCAGAGGAAAAGAAAAAAAATAAATAAATGAAAGCAATCCAAATTGAAAAGGAAGTTAAAACTGTCATTATTTGCAAATGATGTGATTCTATACATAGAAAATTCTAAAGACACTACCAGAAAACTATTAGAGCCCATCAATCAATTCAGCAAACTTAACAGATAGAAAAATATTCCATTTATACACACTAACAATGAATTATCAGAATGAGAAATTAAAGGAACTATACCATTTACCATTGCATCAAAAAGAGTAAAATGCCTAGGAATAAACCTACCTATGAAGGCAAAAGACTTGTACTTGGAAAACTCAGACACTGTTGAAAGAAACTGAAGATGATACAAACAGAAGGAAGGACTTGCTGTGTTCTTGAATTGGAAGACTCAGTATTGTTAAAATGACTATACTATCCATAGCAATCCACAGATTCAATGCACTCTCTAACAAAATATCAGTGATTTTTTAATCACATAACTAGGACAAATAATTTTAGATGTGTATGGAAACACAAAAATCTCTGAATAAACAGAACAATCAGAAATAAAAAGCAAAAACAGAGTTGGAGAAATCATGTTCTCTGGCTTCAGACAATACTAAAAACTACAGTCATTGAAACAGTATGGTACTAGCACAAAAACAGAAATATAGATTAATGAAACAATAGAAAGCTCAAAAACAAACCCACACACTTATGGTCAGTTAATCTATGATACAGGAGACAAGAATATACAATGCAGAAAAGGCAGTCTTTTCAATAAGTGGTGCTGGGAAAACTGTACAGCTATATCTAATTAGAATTTTCACTAATACTGTATACAAAAATAAACTCAAAATAAATTAAAGGGATGGGGTCAAGGGAAGGAAGGATTGGGAGTTTGAGATTAGTAGATGCAAACTATTAAGTATAGGATCGATTAAAAACAAGGCCCTACTATATAGCACAGGAAATTATTCAATATCCTGTGATAAACCATAAAGGAAAAGAATATGGAAAAGAATATATATGTACAATTGAGTCATTTTGTTGTACAGCAGATATTAACACATTGAAAATTAACAATACTTGAATAAATTTAAAATATATAAATAACAACTAAGCTGGAAAACATCTTAAATAGTGCAGTATATCAATTATATTTCAATAAAATTAGGGGAAAAAGAAAATATGGAATATGCATAAAATGCAATATTATTCAGTCTTCAAGAAAAGGAAATTCTGTCATATATTATAATTCGAAGCACTTTGAGAATGTTATGCTAAGTGAAATAAGCCTGTTACAAAAAGATAAAACCTCCATGATTCCACTTACATGATGTGTCCAAAGCAGTCAGATCCTTACAAACCCGAAAGTAGAATGGTGGTTGCCAGGGTCTGGAGAGGAGGAAATGGTAAATTATTGTTCATGGGTATGAAGAACTGCTAGAAACTCTGTACATACATTTAACACTGTTGTACTATACACTTAAAAATGGTTAGGATGGTAAATTTACTGTTTTGTGTTTTTTATTCCACAGTAAAAATAATGGCCAAAATGATAAAATATATATTATGTGTGTGTGTGTGTGTGTATATATATATATATATAGAGAGAGAGAGAGAGAGAGCGAGAAAGAGAGAGAGAGAGAGAGAATATTATAGACCTAGATGTAAAACCAAATACTATAAAACTCCTTGAGGAAAACATATGCAGAACACTCTTTGACGCAAATAGCAGCAATATATCTTTTGGAATTATTTCTTAAAGCAATAGAAACAAAAGTTAAACAAATGGAAACTAATTAAACTTAAAAGCTTTTGCACAGCAAAAGGGAAGCTATTGACAAAATGAAAAAACAATCTGCTGAATGGCAGAAGATGTTTGCAAATAATATGACTGATAAGGGATTAATATGTAACACATATAAATTTGCTCATACATCAACATCAAAAAAGCAAACAACCTGATTAAAAACGGGCAGAAGAACTGAATAGACTTCTTTCCAAAGAAGAACTGCAGAGGGCTAACAGTCAATGAAAAGACACTCAACACTACTAATTATCAGGGAAATGCAAATCTAAACTATAGTGAGATATCAACTCACACCTATCAGAATGTCTATCATCAAAAACACAAATAACAAATGTCATGAGAATATGGAGAAAATGGAACCCTTGTACGGTGTTTGTGTGAAGGTAAATTAGTGCAGTCACAGTGAAAAACAGTATGGTGGCTTCTCATAAAAACTAAAAATAGAACTAACATAAGATGCAGCAATTCTACTCCTGAATATATACCCCCTGAAACCCCCAAAACATTAATTTGAAATGGCACATTCACTCCAGTAATCAAGACAGCACTATTTATAATTGCCAAGATATGTAAGCAGCCAAGTATCCATCAACAGATGAGTGTATAAATAATAAGTGACACATATGTACCTAAGTGTATAAGTGTATACACACACACACACGAGCGTATATACATAAAATGGAATACTACTTAGCCCCAAAAAAGAACAAAATTTTGCTATCTGCAACAACATGAATGGACTTTCAGGGCATTATGCTAAGTGGAATAAGTCAGATAGATAAAGACAAATAGCCTATGATATCACTTATATGCAGAATCTAAACAATGCAACATACTAGTAAATATACTAAAAAAAGAAGCAGGCTCACAGATATGGAAAACAAATCAGTGGTTTCTAGTGTATGGGAAGGGACAACTTAGGTGAGGGCAGTGAGAAGTAAAAACTCTTGGGTGTAAGATAGGTCCAAAGTTTTACTGCATAACATGGGGACTATAGCCAATATTTTGTAATAACTACAAATAGAAAGTGACCTTTAAAACTATGTAAATGTTTAAAATAAAAAATAATAAATATAACTTCAATTTTTTTTAATTTAAAAAATAGAAAAGGAAATTTGGAATGAACTCCCATGCATGGTGATATCGTTAGGCATTTCTTCCACTCTCTGCTTATGATCCAACACTGTTTGAAATGTGTACTTAAGTGCTAGAGAAGGATTGATTGACCTTGTTGGTGGTGAGGAGAGGATGTAACCCACTGAACAGACAAGTGGTAGACATTCTCTTTATGTTTATTATGGAAAGTGGAATATGGAGTTTTCATGAAACACATGAGAAAAAATCGTGTTGTTTTACAAGGTTCAAAGAATTGAGTCCTTTGAAGAAAGTTGGCATGTCACAGAATTAGTTTCTATTTATCATTCACAATATTTAAATGAAGTACTCAACACTGGCTTCTCTGAGTGCACCATGCAACAAACTATAGAAACTGCTATCTATAAAAATAAAAACTGAGCCATATCTTATGAAAACAATAACTTCTTGTCAACTCTGCTTCCCTCTGCTGCCCAGCAATGAGAGAGTTTGACACCACCTGACACTTTACACTCACATAAAAGTTTCAAATGTATTATGCAAAAGACACAGATCAATCCCAGCTTCCATGAAACCAGTGGAGTGAGACAGAAGAGCCATTTTGAATGGGCCTAGCAGAGCAGAACACTACAAATGCAATTCTTCTTTTTCCACCACCTGTACTGGTGTACCCAAGGCAGAAGGTTAAATGATTAGTGATAACTCTGAATATGGTAGTTCTGACATGACACCATCACCTGGTACATTTTTTACACACTTAAATGCAATACCAAAATCATTGTTTTAGAGTTGATCTTTATTAAAAGCACTGACCTTTGTCTATAAATGCTACAGGGCTGTTACTAAATATATCCCATCAGAAACAAATCACTTATTCAATATCACGTTCAGAATGTTTCCTTTGATATTATGAAATTCAGTTCATTGCCACTAATTTTAGGAGTAGTTCATAAAAACTTTAGGAAAAGAAACAAACACTCTTTGGCTATTTTTAAGCATAATACTTGAAGAAAACCAGTATGCTGGGACATTATTCGAAATTTCTCTGACCTTCTTCTGACAGAAAACTTGCCAATATTTCCCCAAGACATGATTTCTAGAGCCCGTTAATAGCCTTAATAGTTGTATACAAATTGCTTTAAAGTGACATTTTGAATGCTAAGTTGGCTGGGATGGTTTGAATACTCAAATATAGAGTTTAATTACAAGGGAGTATTTCTTATTTGGTTAGCTATTCTTTTTTTACTCACTAGACTACAAATTTACTATAAAATTTATTAAAATATATGAATGAACAGCCAGATAGATAAAGAGATGCATAGAGGGAAGTCCCTGATAAAGCAGCTTCTGTCTTTGTGGAGCTTGGGGCTCAGCATGGTGGCATATGGTCCTAGACACGGAAACTCTTTGAAAACCTAGATGACCTATTAACTAGAGATATTGAGATTGCTGTTTATAAGTACATACAAACAGGCAGAATATCTGTGTTTATATGAGTTGAACTGCATTGGCTGTGTATTTCAGCTAGATAAAAATTGATACCTTTTCTCCAGTTCTTAGCTATAGCATCTGTCTTAAAGTGAGGAGAACTTTGCTAGCATTCAAAAGCAACACTCACTACAAAAGAGGAGACTGCTCTTCACTACAAAAGAGGAGACTGCTTTGCTTTAATTAGAACCTTAAATAAATACATTAGAGCTCTTTATAGATATTTATTTCTTAGTAGGAGTGTTCTCCTGCTGTAGGAATCCACGCATCTCTTTCCAACTGTGGAGTGATTTTGTGGCTGGTGACCAGTGTCTACAGGGGTGCCTGACTATCTCTGAACATATCATCTAATCTCTGCATTTCTATTCCCTCTAAGGCCTCTCAAGGACTTAATTTGAGTTCTATGTAAGGCACAAATCTTACTTGTATGAGTACAATTGAAATTCTGGTTTCTTTTGGTATAATGTATTAACTGTGAGCAAGAATTAAAAAGACAGAATATCTAGGTCTGAATTCTGATTCTACAAGTCTTTATGTGCAAGTCTGTAGTGCATTTATGCAAGAGTGTCTCAAAAGTATCAGACTTCCCTGGTAGCCCAGATGGTAAAGAATCTACCTGCATTGTGGGAAACCTGGGTTCAGTCCCTGGGTTGGGAAGATTCCCTGGAGAAGGGAACGGCTACCCATTCCAATATTCTTGCCTGGATAATTTCATGGCCAGAGGAGCCTAGTGGGCTACAGTCCATGGGGTCACAAAGAGTCAGACTCGACTGAGTGATTTTCACTGTCTCAAAAGTATGTACCAAGGGTAGTTTTACCAACTGGGGATATACAACTGATAATATCACACTCATTTCCAAAGTGGTTGTGTATGTGCTTAGTTGCTTGGTTATATCCAACCGTTGTACCAGTTGGATATATAGATCCAGCTTTGTTTGATGAGAGTACCCATTATCCTTTGCAACCCTTGACATTGCCTGACATTTTTGACTTCCTGAAGAATTGGTGGTTTTAATATAATATGATTAACGTAATGAAATGTCCTTTCATATGTCTATTAGCCACTGGTACCTCCTCTTTGGTGTGTACTACCATTCATTTCCTCCTTACTTTTTTATTTCATTGCTTGCTTTGTCTTATTGAAGCATTTAAGTTTTTTACATATTGAACTATTTGAGTTCTTTACATATTGATTAATCTACTCAAACTTTTAGATCAATTTTCTTTCGTTAAAAAAGGATAACAATAAGATTTAACTGGTTGTCATGAAGCACACATGAGCTAATAGAATAATAAAGTTTGCTAACCCTAATTATCTTTTATGAGACATACTAGATGAAATTAGTAGCTAAAGTGAAGTTGTATGGAAATTCTAATATACCAGTTCTATCTTTCCATGCACAATAGGATAAAGTCACAAAGGAATACTGTTCCCTCCCAAACAATCAAAACAAAATAAATAACACATAAATAAACACACATTAGAGTCCATTAAAAAGCAGAAGTCACAAAGAAACTTAACAAATTAAAAAAATAAATTAAATGCCAAGCTCTTCCCAAGACAGAAGGAAGACTTGCCACTTTCCTGCCTGACAGAATACCAGGAAGAGGTGGAAAATGCCATAGTTAAGGGCAAAGCACAGCTAAATTTACCAAAAATTTAAAGTCTGAATATGATAATCTGGTATGGCAATTTACAGTCTTGGGGACTCCAGAAACAATGGAAGCTTGTACCTATACTCTTTTTTTACAGGTCTTCACCAGCTGATTATGTGGATTAAAGGCAGTGCAGGAAAGAGACTCTTTTGGAGGCAAAGGTGTAAATGATGCCCTAGTATCTGAGGCTGGAACTGGGAACTTAGAGAAACCATGTAGATAATTCAGTCAGTGAACTAGTACCTGGATGCTGTTGGCTATGACTGTGGGAGGGGCAGGAGAAATATGAATGACCTTCATCTCTCCAACTACCTGTGAAACAGACTCACAGATCCCACTGAAATCTGTGGGTTTGGAGTTAGCACTAAGAGGAACCTTATGGACATTCAGAGTCTCATCCACTGAGTATGAGCTGTGACTATCTGTGGTTGTATCGGTGAAGGTGGGAAAGAAAGCTAAAAGCGATGCTCCTGAGGCAGAGGCATATAGGGTTCACTGAAGTCTGAGGACAAGGAAAGAAGCAGGATGTCTGAGTGATATCCCATAAGCAACCGAAGGCTTTCATGGTCACTAGGCAGAAGCCATCTACAGGAAGGAGAGGCAGGAAAGAATAAGGAAACACTATAGAATTCAGATCCCATGTCCAGTAACACTAAGTTTGGGTGAAATGAATTCAACTAAAGCAATGGAAAGTTCACACTCATTGCAAATATAGACTATACTGGAACTAGACTGACAACCCACATAATAATGGTCAGATGGAAGAGGTATTATCATTTCTAGCTGTAAATATCATTTACTTTGTGTTGTGTGTTGGTTGCTCAGTTGTGTTCGACTCTGCCACCCCATAGATTGTAGTTCTCTGGGCTCCTCTGTCCATCGGGATTCTCCAGGCAAGAATACTGGAATGGGTTGCCATGTCCTCCTCCAGGGGATATTCCCAACCCAGGGATAGAACCCAGGTCTCCTACAATTACTTTAAATTTTATTTATGTTTGTTATTCAATCAAAACTCACATAAGACATAAAAAATAGCAAGAAAATATAATCTATCACCAAAGAAAAACATGGTCAAAAGAATTAAGCAAGATAGTCAGTTGTTAGAATTTTTAGAGAGTAATTTAAAAGTTACTATGATAAGTATGGTAATGTATACTGAAAAGGTTTCAGAATGCATAAGCAGGTGGAGAATTCCAGTGGAGAAATGGAAACTATATAAAAGGTCTAAATGACAAAGCTAATTTTAAAAAAAGTGACAAAAATAATTATTTGGTGGATCAATCAATAGAGATCAGTAATGGATGGTGTCAATAAATGTGAAAGCAGAGTGATATGAATAAAAAAATAAACAAGGAACCAGTATACAATATTTGAAGGTAATATCAAATGGTCTAACATATGTGTAACTAGTATCATAGAGGAAGAAGAGGGAGAAAATAGAGCCAAGAAATATCTGAAGAGATAATGGTCGTAAATTGCTCCAACATTTATGAAAGAAATCATTCCACCCATTAAATAAGTTCAGTTAACTACAAATAGGATAAATAAAAAATAAATCAGGGGACATAAATATCAAATAGGATAAATAAAAAAAATCAGGGAACATAATAATCAAAGTATTTAAAAGCAAAGATTTAAAAAATCTTGAAATCAGTCAGAGGAAAAAGACACATTACATAGAAGGAAAAATAATGAGAACGGCAGCTGACTTCTGATCAGAAACAACAAAACTCTACCTCCAAAAAGCAAAGTAAATAAATCAATCAATCACATATTCCATATCCTATTTTTTAATTCTTTAGACAATAACTGTAACATCAGATAGAAAATCAATTTTACAGAAGAATGAAGAACATCAGGAGTAAAGGTGTTAATAAACTAACTTGTTATATGTCTCTCTATATAGACATAGATATAAATGTATATATATGTATATATGCATATCTCTCTATATATGTGTATATGTATTGTATACAGAGAGATAAGTAGACATATTGATAGATGGATAATAGATAAATATAACTTTTTTTATATAACTCTTAATTATTGAAGTATAAGCAGTTCTTGTATTTATAGCATTTATTAAGATATGAGAATTATTATTTCTTATTTATTAAATAATTATTATTTCTTATTTATTAAAATAGAATAAAAGTCAGAAGGATGATAAGTAAACATACACAATAGTAAGATTATTATTTATTGAAAATGTAACTGTACTTTTTGAAGTTAGACCAAGATAACTCAAAGAAGTATATTTTAAGCTCTAGAGTATCTAATAAACTAATATAAAGATTCACAACTAAAAAATAGATAATTGAGAAAATAAATGAGGAAAAATAATTGAGTATATAATCTATTCCATTCAATAAAATACAGTAAGGAAAGAAAACTCAATTGCATGTTTTTAGAAGGTATACAATTTAAAGATAAATATATAGATATTTCAAAATCAAAAGAAAAGTTATACTATGCAAAAGATTGTAAAAAATCTGATGTAGCTATATTAAAAATTAGACTTCAGGACAGAAAATATTATGAGAGAAAAAGAGGAATATCTTCAATTATGAGTCAAATCATCAAGACAAACAATCGTGTGTGTATACCTAATATCACAGCTGCTTCCAAACACATAATTAAAAAATTGAAAGAATCACAGGACTAAACTGAAAAGTCTGTTCAGAGTTTCAGAATTTCACACTAGTTTCTTGGGAGTTGATATAAACAGAAGCCAAAATATCAGTAAGAATATAGATGATTCAAACAATACTATCAACTCATCAAGACTCTACCTGTCGTCAATAGAAAATATATCTTTCTCAATTGCACAGAGAGCATTTACCAGGTAGAGAATATGCTGGGCCATACAGGGAGAAAGTCTTAATACATATCAAGGATCCTAAATAAATCATAAATCAATTGTATTAAATTTGAGACCTATAAGAAGAATTTATATAAAATATATAGGAATGGTTGGGAAATTAAACAACATATTTTGAATGCTAAGGAAGAAGTCACAAATGGTCTAAAAAAACTGACCTGATAAGACATTGACAACAAAGTATATCATAAGCTGTATGATAGTAATATAGCCCTTAGAATTTGATTTATGAAACAGACAAGCAATAAAGACAAAACTTAGGTTTAGGAAATGTTTAATAAAATTGATCACCCCTAATAAGACTAATAAAGAAAGAGACAAAACAGCCAACAATATCCAAAATAAAAAAAAAAAACCAATAACATCTAGACCCTATAGATGTTAAAAAGATACTTTTGCTGATAAATTTGAAAACCTGATAAAATAAATTTCTCACAGAATCAACTTTTGTAACTGATACAACAGGAAGTAGAAAATCTAACTCCATGACCATTAAAAATATTTCTTTTATTTACAGGCTTTCAATAAGTTTAAAATACAGTCTATCTAAAACCCAGAAACATCATCTAATAATATATGCTACACACTGGGATGTGTGTGAAACCTGGTTATGACAAGATAACTTAAAATAGTGAAGCAACTATGAAATTTACATATCCCTAACTATATCTCTTTTCCTCTCTCTTTCTCTTTTTCCCTAGGTAGATTAAACCACCAGCTATATTTTAGTTTCCTAGCCCAGGGTGATAGAGTAAAGGAAAGGGACAGAGAAAATTAATATTCATCTGGTTCGTATAGTATGCTAGGCACTATGGTATACATTCTGAATTAGGAAGGCGAGTGATTTCTACAAGGAAATACATTCTTTCTTAATTTTTTCTTGAGATCTCATCTATACTTCATTCACATTTTTCATCACTTTAGAAAAAGTTTTTGAAAAGGCCTGAAGGTCACATTTCTTTACATCCGGGAAACTGTAGTCTTAAAATATTCGACAAATAAACACAATGACAACAAGAAGTTTAAAAAATCACATGAATTAATCAGTTCAAGGTCTTCTTTCATTTTCGGTAATTATTACACAGTTGCCATAACCCTTCAGTTTCTTATAAAATACAGTATCTGCAAAGTGCAATGAAGTGAAGTGCATAAAATGAGGTATGCCTGTACATAGGTTAGGTCATTCACTAGTCTAGGTTTTCACCTGTTTTACTCATTAATCATCACAACTATCTCATGACATTTGCACCACTAACCTTAATTTATATATGAGAAAACTGACCCTCGAGAACTTAGGGGAAAGCACTCAGAATTACATTGTAGGAAGTGGAAGAGCTGGAAATCAAACTTTTGCTATCTGACTCCAGGGTATGTGTTCTTAATCAAAATCTATATAAATATATATTTTTTCTATTTTCAAGAAACATCAATAATAACAATAATATAAAAACTAGAAGCAAACATAAAAGGTGCATACTCATCAAAATATTTTGGTATATGTTTCATGATCTTAGAAAAGGAGATTAATATGGGTTAAAACTTAAAATTGGCATCATAAAGGAAAGTATTTAAATCAGGGATGCTGATGCTGGGAAAGACTGAAGGAAAGAGGAGAAGGAGGCAACAGAGGATGAGATGGTTTGATGGCATCACAGACTCAATAGACATGAGTTTGAACAAATTCCAGGAGACAGTGAAGAACAAGGAGCCTGGCGTGCTGCAGTCCATGGGGTCACAAAGTTTGAAAAACAATGACTAGGAGCTGGATAAGCAGAGGGTCAAAATTCTGATTAGCTAAAATTTAGGCATTTTAAAATATTTTGACTACTATCTATGTTTTTTCAAACAACACAAGAGATGAATCTACACATGGACATCATCAGATGGCCAATAATGAAATCAGATTGATTATAGACTTTGCAGGTGAAGATGGAGAAGCTTTGTACAGTCAGCAAAAACAAGACCAGGAGCTGACTGTGGCTCAGATCTTGAACTCCTTGTTGCCAAATTAGGATTTAAATTGAAGATAGTAGGGAAACCACTGCACCATTAGGTCATTCAGGTATGACCTAAATCAAATCCCTTATGATTATACAGCAGAAATGACAAATAGATTCAAGGGATTAGATCGGATAGACAGAGTGGCTGAAGAACTGTGGATGGAGGTTCATAATATTGTACAGGAGGCAGAGATTAAAATCATCCCCAAGGAAAAGAAATGCAAAAAGGCAAAATGGTTGTCTGAGGGGGCCTTAAAAATAGCTGAGCAGAAAAGTGAAAGGCAAAGAAGAAAAGGAAAGATATTCCTATTTGAATGCAGAGTTCCAAATAATAGCAAGGAGGGATAAGAAAGCCTTCCTCAGTGATCAGTGCAAAGAAATAGAGGAAAACAATACATTGGGAAAGACTAGAGATCTTTTCAAGAAAATTAGAGATACCAAGGGAACATTTCATGCAAAGATGGGCAAGTAAAGGACAGAAGTGGTATGGACCTAACAGAAACAGAAGATATTAAGAGAAGGTGGGAAGAATACACAGAAGAACTATACAAAAAAGATCTTGATTACCACGATGATGTGATCACTCACCTAGATCCAGTCCTCCTGGAGTGCAAAGTCAAGTGGGCCTTAGAAAGCACTAGTATGAACTAAGATAGTGGAGGTGATGGAATTCCAGCTGAGCTATTTCAAATTCCAAAGATGATGCTGTTAAAGTGCTATATTCAATATGTCAGCAATTTTCAAAAACTCACCAGTGGCCACAGGACTAGAAAGGTCAGTTTTCATTCCAATCCCATAGAAAGGCAATGCCAAAGAATGTTGAAACTACCACACAGTTGCACTCATTCCACACACTAGAAAAAAATGCTCAAAATTCTCCAAGCTAGGCTTCAACAGTGCATGAACCAAGAACTTCCAGATGTTCAAGATAGACTCAGAAAAGGCAGAGGAACCAGAGATCAAATTGTCAACATCTGCTGAATCACAGATAAAGCAAGAGAATTCCAGAAAAACATCTACTTCTGCTTCATTGACTATTGAAAAAACTCTGACTGTGTGGATCACAACAAATTGTGGGAAATTCTCCAAGAGATGGGAATACCAGAACACCTTACCTGCCTCCTGAGATCTGTACGCAGGTCAAGTAGCAAGAATAAGAACTGCATGGAAAAACAGACTGGTTCCATATGGGAAGGGAGTACGTCAAGGCTGTATATTGTCACCCTGCTTATTTAACTTATACAGAGAGTACATCAGGCAAAATGCCGGCTGGATGAAGCACAAGCTGGAATCAAGATTTCTAGGAGAAATATTAATAGCCTCAGATATGCAGCTGACACCACCTTATGACAGAAAGTGAAGAACAGAAAACTGGATTAAAGATTTGCTCAGCATGGCCTGCCCATTAGAACAAGACCCAGTTTCCCCCTTAGGCAGTTTCTCCTATCAGGAAGCTTCCATAAACTTCCTATCCTTATCTCTCAGAAGGCAGAGAGAATGAAAACCGCAATCACAGAAAACTAATCAAACTGACCACCTGGACCACAGACTTGTCTAACTCAATGAAACTATGAGTCATGGCATGTGGAGCCACCCAAGTACAAATTTGGCCTTGGGTCATGGTGGAGAGTTCTTACAAAACGTGGTCCACTGGAGAAGGAAATGGCAAACCACGTCAGTATTTTTCCTTGAGAACCCCATGAACAATATGAAAAGGCAAAATGATTGGACACTGAAAGGTGAACTCCCCAGGTTGGTAGGTGCCCAATATGCTACTGGAGAAGCATGGAGATATAATTCCAGAAAGAATGAAGAGATGGAGCCAAAGCAAAAAAATACCCAGTAACAGAGGTGACTGGTAATGGAAGTAAAGTCCAATACTGTAAAGAACAATACTGCATAGAAACCTGGAATGTTAGGTCCATGAATCAAGGTAAATTGGAAGTGATCAAACAGGAGACAGCAAGAGTGAACATTGACATCTTAGGAGTAGGTGAACTAAAATGGACTGGAATGGGAGAATTTATTTCAGATGACTATTATATCTACTACTGTGGACAAGAATCCCTTAGAAGAAATGGAGTAGCCATCATAGTCAACAATAGAGTCCAAAATGCAGTACTTGGGTGCAGTCTCAAAAATGACAGATTGATCTCTGTTCATTTCCAAGGCAAACCATTCAATATCAGAGTAATCCAAGTCTATGCCCCAACCAGTAAAGCTGAAGATGCTGAATTTGAACAGTTCTATGAAGACCTACAAGACCTTCTAGAACTAACACCTAGAAAAGATGTCCTTTTCATTATAGGGAACTGGAATGCAAAAGTAGGAAGTCAAGAAACACCTGGAGTAACAGGCAAATTTGGCTTTGGAGTACACAATGAAGCAGGACAAAGGCTAATAGAGTTTTGCCAAGAGAACGCACTACTGGTCATAGCAAACACCATCTTCCAACAGCACAAGAGAAGACTCTACACATGGACATCACCAGACAGTCAATACCAAAATCAGATTGATTATATTCTTTGCAGCCAAAGATGGAGAAGCTCTATACAGTCAGCAAAAACAGGACTGGGAGCTGACTGTGGCTCAGATCATTAACTCCTTATTACAAAATTCAGACTTAAATTGAAGAAAGTGGGAAAAACCACTAGACCATTCAGGTATGACCTAAATCAAATCCCTTATGATTATACAGTGTAAGTGACAAATAGATTCAAGGGATTAGGTCGGATAGACAGAGTGGCTGAATAACTATGGATGGAGGTTCATGACATTGTACAGGAGGCAGTGATCAAAATCATCCCCAAGAAAAAGAAATGCAAAAAGGCAAAATGGTTGTCTGAGGAGGTCTTACAAATAGCTGTGAAAAGAAGAGAAGCTAAAGGCAAAGGAGAAAAGGAAAGATATACCCATTTGAATGCAGAGTTCTAAAGAATAGCAAGAGAGATAAGAAAGCCTCAGTGATCAGTGCAAAGAAATAGAGGGAAGCAATAGATTGGGAAAGACTAGAGATCTCTTCAAGAAAATTAGAGATACCAAGGGAACATTTCATGTAAAAATGGGCACAATAAAGGACAGAAATGGTATGGACCTAACAGAAGCAGAAGATCTGAAGCAGAGGTGGCAACAATACACAGAATAACTGTACGGAAAAGATCTTCATGACCCAGATAATGAAGGTGAAGGTGTGGTCACTCACCTAGACATCCTGGAATGTGAAGTCAAGCGGGCCTTAGGAAGCACCACTAAAAACAAAGCTAGTGGAGGTGACGGAATTTCAGTTGAGCTATTTCAAATCCTAAAAGATGATGTTGTGAAACTGTTGCACTCAATATTCCAGTAAATTTAGAAAATTCAGCAGTGGCTACAGGACTGGAAAATGTCAGTCTTCATTCGAATCCCAAAGAAAGGCAATGCCAAAGAATGTTCAAACTACTGCACAATTGCACTCATCTCACATGCTAGCAAAGTAATGCTCAAAATTCTCCCAGCCAGGTTTCAACAGTATGTGAACCATGAACTTCCAGATGGCCCAACTGGATTTAGAAAAGGCAGAGGAACCAGAGATCAATTTTCCAACACCTGTTGGATCATTGGAAAAGCAAGGGAGTTCCAGAAAAACATCTACTTATGCTTTATTGACTATACCAAAGCCTTTGACTGTGTGAATCACAAGAAATTTTGGAAAATTCTTAAAGGGATGGGAATGCTAGAACACCTTACCTCCTGAGAAATCTGTATGTAGGCCAAGAAGCAACAGTTAGAACTGAACATGAAACAACAGACTGGTTCCATACTGGAAAGGAGTATGTCAAGGCTGTATATTGTCACCCTGCTTATTTAACATAAACATATACATATAACATTAACATATACAGAGCACATCATGCAAAATGCTGCAGTAGATGAAGCACAGGCTAGAATCAAAATTGCTGGGAGAAGTAGCAATAACCTCTGATATGCAGATGACACCACCCTTACAGCAGAAAGTCAGGAAGAACTAAAGGACCTCTTGAAAGTGAAAGAGGAGAGTGAAAAAAATTGACTTAAAACTCAACATTCAGAAAACTAAGGTCACTGCAACCAGTCCCATCATTTCATGGTAAATAGATAGGGAAACAAGGGAAACAGTGAGAGACTTTATTTTTTCGGGCTCCAAAATCACTGCAGTTGGTGACTGCAGCCATGAAATTAAAAGATGTTTGTTCCTTGGAAGAAAAGCTATGACCAACCTACACAGCCTATTAAAAATCAGAGACAGTACTCTGCCAACAAAAGTCTGTCTACTCAAATCTCTGGTTTTTCCAGTAGTCATGTATGGATGTGACAGTTGGACTATAGAGCAAATTGAACACCAAAGAACTGATTCTTTTGAACTGTGGTGTTGGAGAAGACCCTTGTTAGTTCCTTGGACTGCAGTGAGATCCAACCAGTCCATCCTAAAGGAAATCAGTCCTGAATATTCATTGGAAGGACTGATGCTGAAGCTGAAACTCCAATACTTTGGCAACCTGATGTGAAGAACTCACTCATTTGAAAAGATCCTGATGCTGGGAAAGACTGAAGACAGGAGGAGACGGGGATGGCAGAGTGGTTGGATGGCATCACTGACTCAATGGACATGAGTTTGAGCAAGCTCTCTGGGAGCTGGTGATGGACAGGGAAGTCTGGCATGCTGCAGTCCATGGGGTTGCAAAAAGTTTGACATGACTGAGTGACTGAACTGAACTGAACTGAACGGAACTGAAGAAGAACTAAAAAGCCTTTTGATGAAAGTGAAAGAGGAGAGTTAAAAATTTGGCTTAAAACTTGACATTCAAAAAACTCCGTCATGACATCTAGTTCCATCACTTCATGGTAAATAGATGGGGAAACAATGGAAACAGTGACAGACTTTATTTTCTTGGGCTCCAAAATCACTGCAGATGATGACTGCAGCCATGAACTTAAAAGACACTTGCTCCTTGGCAGAAAAGCTATGATAATCCTAGACAGCGTATTAAAAAGCAGAGACATTAATTTGCCAACAAAGTTTCATATATTCAAAGCTATGGCTTTTCCAGTAGTCATGTATGGATGTGAGAGTTGGATCATAAAGAAAGCTGAGTACCAAAGAATTGATGCTTTTGACTCTTGAGAGTCCCTTTGACAGCAAGATCAAACCAGTCAGTCCTAAAGGAAATCAATGCTGAATATTCATTGGAAACACTGATCCTGAAGCTGAAGCTCAAATAATCTGGTCACCTGATGTGAAAAATTCACTTATTAGAAAAGACCCTGATGTTGGGAAAGATTGAAGGCAGGAGGAGGAAGCGATGACAGAGGATTAGATGGTTGAATGGCATCACAAACAATGAACATGAGCTTGAGCAAGCTCCGGGAATTGGTGATGGACAGGGAAGTCCGGTGTGCTGCAGTCCATGCGGTCGCAAAGAATCGGACATGACTGAGCAGCTAAACTGAACTGATTCTGTTTTAGCTTGACTGAAATTCAGATAGTGTCATGTCTATGTGTTTCAGGACAGGAAAGTGAAGAAAAATTACTCTTCTAGGAAAGAATGGATGCTTATCTTACAAGGTAGATTTTTCTGAGGTGTTTTGTTTGTTTTCGTGGGCTTTTGAAAAGTCGCTCAACTACAGTTTCAGTAGTATAGTTGAGTGATTTTTCAATTCATTTTGAAATTTTCAACTTCAATTCAACACAATTTTGACTCTGTATAGTCAAGGCTATGGTCTTCCCAGTTTTCTCTTATGGTTGTGAGAGCTGGACCGCTCACAAAGAAGAGTGCCAAAGAGTTGATGCCTTCAAACTGTGGTGCTGGAGAAGACTTCTGAAAGTTCCTTTGACAGCAAGGAGATCAAACTAGTCAATCTTAAGGGAAATCAATCCTGAATACTCATTGGAAGGACTGATACTCCATTTGAAGCTCCAGTCTTTGGTCATCTGATGCAAAGAGATGACTCATTGGAAAATCCCTGATACTGGGAAAGATTGAGGACAGAAGGAGAAAGGGCATCAGAGGATGAGATGGCTGGATGGCATCACCAACTCATTGAACATGAACTTGGGAAAATTTCCGAGATGATGAGGGACAAAGAGGCCTAGCCTATTGCAGTCCACAGGGTTCAAAGATTTTGACACTACTGCATGACTGAACAACAATAATACATTTATTACAGTATTATTTACAGGGTAATAATTCTCCTGTTTCAAAAATCATGGCATCAAATGTGCATGTGTGTGTTCAGTCGTGTCTGATCTTTGCAATCCCATGGCCATGGAATTTTCCAGTCAAGCTCTTCTGTCCATGAAATTTTCCAGACAACAATACTGGAGTGGAGCACCATTTCCTTCTCCAGGAGAGCTTCCTGTTCCAGGGATCAAACCCACATCTCTTGTGTTTGATTCTCTACCACTGACGCCACTTGTGAAGCCTGGCATTTAAATTACAGGGTTCAAACAAATGCATACAGCTTTCACTATTCAAAGGAACATTTTTTGTTTTGTTTTGTTTTTTCCCCCTTGAAGTGACCCAATTAAAGTGAAATGTTTATCACTTAAGAGATACTCATTTCTTCACTCATTGATGCTGCGTTTACCTAATGGATAACACATAAGAAAAACTGGGAAGTCTCTTACCCAACCCCTACCATAAGTATTTGTCCTTACCCAAGGATCTATAAAGCAACTTCATATCTTTTTCCATCAAATGCAAACACTACAGGAGAAGCCTATACATTTAGTAACTGTAGTTTAGTGAAAATGATTTTACTAGGCCACTTTTCTCTGAACCACAGAGACAAGGAAACATAAGTATCCTGGGCTGAATGCCAGGTCTGCTCCTATAATGTAAGAATCAAACTACTAATAACTCTGAAAGTGTCTGGTACACCCTGAGGTCTATGTCACTGATTGTTAACCTCTGGGGCCATGAATTCCTCTGTGATTTTGATGAAAGCCACAAATTATTTATATGAAAAGAAGGCATGTGTTACATATTGCCACCACAAGCAGTAAAGAATTTTGTACACAATTTCAGGAGATTTTGTGACCTCGTCTCCATACCTAGAGGTTCCATAGATGCTAAGTTAAGAACACCAGGTCTATAGTTATAGAACAGACAATTATTTTGAAATGTTTTATTTTGAAATCTTCTGAAAAGGCAGCATAGGCTGCAAGTCTTTACTCAGCGTCCTCTTTCTCCTCTTTTTGGTACCTGAGCTCATGCCAATTTTGTTTTTTATTAAAATATAACTTTATAATTTAAAAAATTAGTGCAATTAAGTTGTTGAATACAATTTTAAATTTATCAATATTTAGTATCAACATTACTTTTTTAATATCAATATATCAACTTCCTCAATTGAATGTTAGTACTGATATTTAATTTTTATTTCTGTTATCATCAACACTGCTGCCACCAAATCATTTGCAAGCATTTAAAAATAAACATCCAGATTTAGAGGGTTGAATTAGTTGATTTACCATTTCAGTAACTCAAACATTATTTTCTAATCTTATCTGTAAAATATATTTATTGATGATTAAAAAAAAGCAACACCTATGAGTTTAAATCTGCATGAAAACAGATCTATCTTTAAATGTTTCTCTTCCCTTCTCTCTTTCCTAGCTCTTCATACAACCAGCTTGATAACGCTGTCCCTCTCTTTCCAATACACTGGCTTTTTAAAGCATTAATAGAAACAGGTACTTCTTGTGTTGACGGAATATATATTTTGATAGCTTTTTAAGTGTAATTTGAAAATCTTACTAAGAATCCTCAGTAGATATTTCTGTACTCCATCTCCTACACGATTCCTGCTTGAAACAACCAACCAAGCTATCTAACTTTGTTGTTGGTCCAGTTTAAGATTGTTTTCATAAATCTCTGCCCTTCTATACAATACAGCATTTTCATTTTATTCAAAACTCAGAGTCAAAGAGTTATAATAATTTATTATGTGTCACTGTGACTACTGGCTAAGCACTTTGAAATAAAAATACCTGCACAATACAATTTCCCCAAGTTGTAGGTAGACTGAAAAATCTAACTGAAGAAAATAAAGTCATAAAATAAAATCTAAGTGTTTTTAAATGGTCTTTGAGGCAGGGAGAGATTACTTTCTATACTTGAAATATAAGTTATATAGTTAATTTTAAAAATCAAATTGTATAATCTTATTTAATAATATACACATTAAATAGGTATCAGTAAAGGTATGGGGAGAATAATGCCAAAGTCCTAGGAGTTAAGAGCAGGATTGACATGAGTCACAGTAGATGATTTTTAGTGTATATGAAACATTCCTACATTTTTGAATTTGTTACAAGTGTATTAATAACACTAGTAATTAGCAAAAGCTAGTAATAGTAACAATGAAGTAGAGATTATTACTTTTTTAAAATGACTACTTCTGTTCAGTTGTACAAAGTAATAAAAACTATCCAGATATCTTTTAAAGTTTCAATGTAATGCTTCTCTTATTTGTACATGAAAGTGAACAGCATATCTTGCCTGTAAGAGATTAAGAAATGAATATAATTACACATGTATAATACATTGTGTATAATAAATATGTAAATTATATATGTATAACATAATATTATAGGGCTTTCCAGGTGGCACAGTGCTAAAAAATCCACCTGCCAATGCAGGAGATGCAAGAGACACAGATTTGATCCCTGGGTTGAGAAGATGCTCTGGATTAGGAAATGGCAACCAACACCAGTATTCTGGCCTGAAAAATTCTAGAGGAGCCTGGTGGAATGCAGTTCACAGGGTCACATAGAGTTGGACACAAATGAGCATGCGGGTATGTAATATAATATTATATAAGATGCCCAATGAAATATCTTTGAGCTAGAAAGAATCATATGTTATAGTCTGTCAGTATACACACAGTATTTTCAGGGATGGCACCAACCCTATGTATGCAAGACAGCATTATGGCCCATGTGATTTAAGGAATTGAAATTTGCCTCAAAAAGAAACAAAAGGAAATTTGGTAAAACTCCAGGATTTTAATTGAAGGGTTTTAATGACATGACATTATGATGTTATCATAAAATATGTTTTAAAGAATTAAAGATTTCTGATTCTACATATATGTTGTCATATATCTAAATGGTAATTGTGCTATCAAAGAGCACAGATGTATATCAAATGAAGTGATGTATGTTAAAAGCTTAAAAAAAAAAAGACCTGATAAAATATTGGTGGATTTATATCATGCTTTTTGAGCCATTAGATTTTTAATAATCTAAATTGTTTGATCTCTGATGGCATATACTTAATTTGTCCAGAATATTGAAAATAGATTGACTGGTAAGTATCTTTATATAACTCAATCCCAAAATGTCTATCCAACATTAAAATTGATGAATGTGGCATTCAGGCAAATGCTACCAGCCCTTGGGGAGGAGTACATCTTGGCTTCTGTTGCGATGCTGAAACTCTGGACTATGCTACGTCCAAGTCATGAGCCTTTTGGCAGTGGCAATTTCACAAAATATTGGCTTAGGAAAATAATTCTAATTCTTTTTCCATAGACAGATTCATGAATTAACTAAAGCTTCCGATTGTTCACTCCCACTGAAAATGCTATGCAACTAGCTACCTGCTTAACTATGCATTTTTAAAGACTTAACCACACCTTGGAAGCCCTGCATATGAACCGCCAGAATTACATAGAACACCTGTTTTCAAATACCCACTCTCTTAAGGTTTCAAACCAGCAACTTAGAGATTGTTATTTGTTTTGGGTGAGCTCTAGGCAAAATAATCACTCTGCCAACATCCTGATCTGATATTGATAAGGAGCCACAGTTGCGGGAGTGGTAGTGGGGGGATTTGAGTATTTGGAAGATTGGACCCAAATGCATGTTTGTGATTGTGTTGGATGATTGAGAGCTTCAAAGGCATTCTCAGTATTTTGCCCAAAGCCTTGTAGAAAATTGACAGAATACCTGAGAGAATTTTTGATTCAATATCCTTAATGGGTACAAAACGACTAGGGACTGGCTGGAACCTCAGGGAAGAGTATAAATGAGATTGGTCCATTCCTTTGGGCAAGCATGAATTTTGGATGAACTGTGTATGTACTCAGTGGTCAAAAATAAACACCAGAGTCCTTACTAATTTGCTTGACCATACAAATACATGTTCTTTGTCCTCCAAAGTGGGTGAAATACCAAATTTACTAATAATTTACCCTTAGAAATATCTGTGGGATAGGAAACATATAATCTTGTTACAGATAATGTAGCTAATATGTAACATGTAGTAGTTACAGATAAGTTTAAACTTTCAAACCTTTGTTCTGGCTGTAAAATGTCAGTTGGACCCATTTTGGTGCTTTTTATTACTGCATCAAAACCATGCTGTGAATTTGTAGCTGCCATAAATGCTTAATGTAAGAGCTCATTGTGCAATAAAGTGTCAGAACACTGTTTTTAAACACGTTTTTAAAGCAACATTTTACAGCTTACATTTTTTCCCACTGTGTACTATAAAAAGTACAGATTTTCAATGTCACATTCATAAGAAGCACATAATCGTTCCTGGGAAAGCCTAGTATGGTGAGAATTAAATGGTTCCTCTTCAACCTTTTTATAAACCCTGCTTTTTCTTCCCCCTTCTGTGAGGCCACTTCTACCTTCCTCAAAGGAGAAAACAAACCTCAGAAGAACATTATGTATTCAGAGATTAATTTGGGTGTTTTGATCTTCAATTGATTTACACTTTAAACATGCAAATCAATACAAAAAAAGATATAGAAAGAAGTAGATCTCCCATATTTTATCAAGGATTACTTCACATATCATAAAATAACTTTCTTATTTACCATCCAAAAATATCCAAACTCTTTGTTTTTAAATCAAAAGGCAGTATTTCTCTTTCCATTTTGAGTTAGAATTTTATTTTCATCTGAAATCTTCCCTTCTATTATCCTATCAATATTCTCATTCTCTTACAGTTAAAAGAATTACATTATTTCATTCACTCATTTGTTTGTCAATACAACTTTGAGTGCAACTTGAGATCTTTTTCATCTTTTTCTAATTATTTTCCATGTTGAATTAATGGGCAGTCTTGTGGCCAGGATTTTCTAACAACCAAACTGAAGTTCTAGTGGGAAGAAAAAAATTCTCCTGGCAGCTTCAGCCATTCCTATTCTGGCACAAACTTGTCAATACCTAACTGAAGAGTATCACAAGACCTACCTTGAACTTCTATATTCAAGATGGGCAATATCCTATAAACATGGGAACGAGAAAATTCTTTCTACTTTTTAAGATCTACCTAGATGGAGTCAAGAAGTTCTTTCTGTAACAAACATGGATTGTTTCATAACCTTCTCCAGTACAGGTAGATGAGAAAACATCCTTCTTGTGGACAGATTTCCCCTCTGTTTGAAAACTTACGTATGATTCCTGAGGTGAAGAAATTTTGTCTGTTACTGCTCATCACTCCCTCACGAAAATTTGGCACAAGGCTGAGCACTTAGGTGACATTCAGTAAGTATGAATATGTGAACTGTTTAATTTAAAAATCTAAATAAGTGAATAAAATAAAGTATGTTCACACAATCATTAGTTTTGTTTGTTTGTTTGCTTTATATCCAAGAAGTTTGACTTTAAGATTTGCAAGTACCTACATTAGTATAATCTTTAATTTTTGTCTCAGGAACCAATTTAAAGGTGATCTTCAGAATAGCCTGGACTTTTGAGTCCAGAAAGATGGCTCAACTCCACAGAGATTAGGGACAGTTTTTTTTTTTTTTGACTTGAGTGTTCTTTCTTTTTTCCTCTGACTTGTAACATGAAATTTCCTTTTTTTCCCTAACTCAAAACCAAGGCATCATAAAATGTAAAAAAGTGTTACAAAGTGGACTGAGCAACCAATTAACATCTTTGACTGAAAACCTAACAAAAAAATTCACATCTTATAATGATTTTCACAAGAGACAAAATCTTTTGAAATGACTGCCATCAAGAAAAACATCAGTAACTTTTGAGCTGCTCTTGGTAAACATGGAAATAAGTTGGTGATTCATTCTTATTCAGAGGAAAGCATTTGATTTTTTTTAAAAGCCCAAGGGAAAGTGCCAACTACAAAATGCCAAAGAGATTAAAAGGAAGTGCAGACATTCATGAGAAGCCTTTAAAAAAGTTACTTTTACATTCCAACCAATTTTCTTTTTTTTTTTTTTTTTTGAGCCACATGGCATGTATGTTTAATATGCATGAAGTTGGCACAAATTTTCTTTCTTTTTTTCCCCTACTAGCTAGTGACAACCTAGGAATTTGGAATACACAGCATTTTTTTTGTGTGTGTTCTAAGGTATGGCAATTTATTACTCATTTAATTTTTTAGAATATTTTCTAGCTGTTGAAGCTTTTCATAATCTTAGTATCTCTAGCCATAATAGTCATTGCCTAAAGTTTGTTATAATTTCTTAAAAACAATGATGCCAGTGAAAACCACAATGTATTAGAGACTAAAAATGGTGAGACCAAATACTAAATTCCCAACAGTTTCTTCTAGTTTCTATTAACTTTTTCTGGCTTCTTTAAGATGCTGAGTATATAAGTGAGTGCATATTTAATACTAACACTAATAATTTTACATATTTCTTGAAAATTTAAGTCTTTTTATAGATTTATGATAAAAGAAATCTAACCTCAGGAATCAATCCTGGATTTACTTCTGATTCTATTAAGCAAATTTTACTCCATAATTTTATGTCCTTTGACCTTTAATGTGTTGAAATTGCTGAATTACTTTTATTTGAAGTATCTTTGGATTCATTTGTTGTTTGATTCACACAATTATATTTAGAGAGTTAAAATATTAAAGTGAAAAGTGAAGTCGCTCAGTCGTGTCCGACTTTTTGCGACCCCATGGACCGTAGCGTACCAGGCTCCTCCATCCATGGGATTTTCCAGGCAAGAATACTGGAGTGGTTGCCATTAAAGAATATTAGCGTTTGAGAATTGAATCCTTTAAACCTTGCATTCTGGAGTGCAAAATAGGTAACATGCAAATAAGTGAGTGAAGGAAGATTGACAACAGTATTCTAAGCTCTTATTTCTATTTGGTTATAAATGGTATGTCATATAGCCAGTGTAACTATCCTACTTGAAGACTCAGCAACACAAAAGAAAAGAGAAAAGAGAAGGCATGGTGGTCAATGGAAGAACTTTTCTCAGGGTAGAGCTTCTGGGAAGCAAATCTTGATGAAATAATATTAATACTAGTCAGTAAGATTCCTGGTGTTCCAGCACCAAGCATGCTATAAGACATCTTAGTAGATTACTCCACTCTGTAGTGATATAGAAAGTAGACAAATTGCCTTCCATTAAACTATCCAGTACCTTTAAGTGTCATTACATTTCAGATGACCACAGAACCTCTGTAACTTCTCCTTCCTCATTTAGTAGGTTCATGCATGATTATATGCTTCTTACAGAGACAAAGGCTATGTTTCCCCTAGCATGAATCTATTTTAGCAACAACAACAAGCTTGACTAAAAGCTTTATATATGATTAAAAATATGCAACTTTTACATTTTGATTTTTCTTGTTTTTATGCTTTCAAGATGGAAAAGCAAATACCAAGATAAGTAGTTTGTGTAGGTAAAATTACAGTGGGAGTAGAAGTCATTATAGAAAGAAAGAAAAGAAAGATTCAGGAAGTTTAGTTGAGTGAGAAAGCAAGCCACGAGACTACATAAAGGGTGAAGTTCTCCAGGCAGGAGGAACAGTGAAGTGATGCAGAGTTTCATCTGCATTAAAGGACTCACATTTCTGTTCAATGTTAAATGAATTACCCCTGGACACAGCTGACCTACTCTGAGATATCTTGTATAGGTGATAGACTAGTATCTTCATGAATTTTAATTACAACATAAAGAATGAATGTTGACAACAACCTAAATCTCTGTCAATACAGGATGTTTAAATTATACTCATTCACCCTCTTAAAAACTCAGCAGCACTTATTAATAAAAAAAAATAAGTCTATATGAACTGGCGCGGAAAGATCTCTAAAAGTAATGCTTATGAAAAAAATCAGTTACAGAAAAAATGTTTATTAATAAAATGATTTCACTTATACTAAAAATTTATAAAAATATAATTAGCAAATACAAAAATATATAACTTGTATATATATGCATATTCAAAAATTCAGTCATTTATAAAAATTAATAAAAGTTATAATCTCTGTGGATGAATTGGGGAGCAGAGAGGACTTTGGATCTTTTCTCTGTTTTATGAAGCTTGCAGTATAGTAAAAAATAAACAAAAAACCATTTATTAATTTTCATGAAAAATAATGAAAACCAAAAAGACCCTGCCTAAAAATATGTAGTTGGTAATATTCCTTGTGTTGAAATGCTTGATTAAGACAAAGTATTTTTTAAATGCTTAAGCATAAATATATATTAATCATTCTTACCATATAAATATTCTTAGAAACATATGGGTGATTAAACAAAACATGAAAAAAGAAACAACATTCTGCATGTCCACAGTATCTTTAATGTAAAAGGACATGGAACTTTTAAAGGTAATGGACAATTACATAAAGAAAATATATTTAGAATTTAAAGGTTAGGAACTTTGCATACTTGAACAAAAATATTTTAAATTTTCTAATATCTAAAGAATGTCAAATATTTTCTTAGTTATACTGTAAAATTGGCATTACTAAAATATCAATAACCTCAGATATACAGATGACGCCACCCATATGGCAGAAAGTGAAGAAGAACTAAAAACCTTTTAAAGAAGTGAAAGAAGAGAGTGACGAAGCTGGCTTAAAGCTCAACATTCAGAAAACTAAGATCATGGCATCTGGTCACATCACTTCATGGCAAATAGATGGGGAAACAATAGAAACAGTGACAGACTTTATTTTCCTGGGCTCCAAAATCACTGCAGATGGTGACTGCAGCCGTGAAATTAAAAGATGTTTGCTCCTTGGAAGAAAAGCTATGACAAACCTAGATAGCATATTAAAAAGCATAGACATTACTTTGTGACAAAGGTCCGTATAGTCAAAGCTATAGTTTTTCCAGTAGCTATGTATGGATGTGAGAGTTGGACCATAAAGAAGGCTGAGAGCTGAAGAGTTGATGCTTTTGAACTGTGATGTTGGAGATGACCCTTGAGAGTCCCTTGGACTGCAAGGAGATCCAGCCAGTCCATCCTAAAGGAAATCAGTCCTGAATATTCATTGGAAGGACTGATGCTGAAGCTGAAACTCCAATACTTCGGCCACCTGATGAGAAGAACTGACTTATTAGAAAAGATCCTGATGCTGGGAAAGATTGAAGGCAGAAGGAGAAGGGGACAACAGAGGACGAGATGTTTGGATGGCATCACCGACACAATAGACATGAGTCTGAGTAAGCTCGGGGAGATGATAAAGGACAGGTTAGCCTGGAGTGCTGCAGTCCATGGGGTCGCAAAGAGTGGGACACAGCTGAGCGACTGAACAACAAGACAACTGCTGAAACTGCTACAGAGAGCCCAGCAAATAATAAAGAGCAGAAAGAAAAACGGGGAACAGGTAAATCATGTAAAACAATGCAAGTCTGGTTTAAACCTGTTTGCTGGTACCTTTAATTTCATATGATCAAAAAGTCTGATTAGTCCTTTAGTAAATTTATAATTTCTCCACAATGTCGATAGTTATAATCCTTCATTTTCTTAAAATAATAAGCTCAATTCATCTGAGGCTAACCAGTCAAGGAATTCTTAAAATTTGTTTAGAAATTAATCATATTTTGAGTCTTTACAAATCTATAGCTGCCAAGTTTTACCAGTTTCTATAAATAGTTTGACCTCTATGAGTTAACCCATAGGTGGTATAAGATTAAAAGACCTGTTGTTCTTCCATAAAATATTATTTTTTTTATTAGGCGAGAATGTCCCAATACTGCTCCAAAATAAATACACCAGCTAAAGTTGGTTTTACTTAAACATCTCAGAGAGGCTAGTTACTGGAGACCATAAACCTAAATGAATGATCGAGACCTTTGCAAAGCAATGTATAAGCAATTTCTCTCAAGCATTCTGTCTTATTATTCTATTAGTGCAGTGTGGTTTCACTCAGATTTGATTTGCTTTCAGCCAATCAGCACTCGTGTGTTCGGTATTCCAATCAGCTATAATTCAGCCAGCATTATGACAGTTTAAGAACCAGCTTTAGAGCTTAATAGGCAGGCTAGTGTTTCAGCACCACACATCTGTAAAAGCCGGTGCCCTAATCCGCGATAGACCTGCTCAAGTGAATTGTTAGATGCCAGTACACCGAGCAGGTGGCGGTGCTCTTAATTAACCCAGGAACATCCTCCCGGAGGGGCTGGGATCAATTACATCAGGCTGTCTCTTACAACTGTAGCCACTTTTTGTTGTTGTTTTCGCTAGAATTTGATTGAGTCTCTGATCGTGGGGGAGGATACATTTCTAGCTCTCAGGAATTTCTGAGAAGTGAGCCGTTCCCAGTCCTGTGACTTCTGAGCTCCACTTAAAATAGTGTGTGTCTGTACACACACACGTGTATGTGTTTACTTTTGAAGTGAAAAATGCCAAAGGTTGATGATGAGACCCCTTGTAAATTGCACATCATGTTGTGAGCTGCCATCACACACAGCAATGTAAACACAGTTCTAGAATATAATTTTGTGACATGGAAGAGGATCATGAGACTTATATGTCAGACGGCTTGAGGTTAAAAGGTATTAAAAACCACACTGAAATGGAAAGCTATGAGACTCACAGCTTGGTGTAGTCACTTGTGGTTTTTAGGTGGCATATGTGGGTGCTTTGCCATAGATTGGCGATTTACCAGAGTTGGAGATCTTAGAAAATATAGAAAAAAAGGTGAAGAAAAAGAAGAGAAAGAGGGAAGAACAAACAAGAAGAAAAGGATAGGAGAAGCAGCAGCAGCAAAGGCCTTCACCTACTACAGCTCCTTCTTTTGAAACACATTTATTTCTTCTCCTGCTTGTCTCCTGAGTTTGATTGGCAAGTTCATCAGGAAGAAAGGGAAAATCACCTGAGAAATTAAGGCACTGGTTTTCTTATCAATCATGGTGACAGATGGAATTGACTATGGCTTTTGTTTGTGGGTAAGTTTGGCAAGACTTCTCTGGGTCAATTTCATCTCAGTATTTGCAATTAAATGTCAAATGCAATAGGAAAAAAAAATTGCAAGTCGGCATGTAGATGGATTGACTACCATATTATTTTGCTGCTTTAATAAATTATTTGAAAATGATGCTGTTAAGAATCATAGGCTAAGGGATTGCAGTCCATGCTTTGGAAATACATATTAGAGAAAGGAAAAGAAAAATATATGAACACATTCAGGAAGAAAGCTTCAAATAACTTTGTAAAACAAACTATATCCTAACATTGTTTGCACAAGGTGACATGCGATATACAGGAAAGATCTGTCTTCCAATGGCTAAGACTCATGTCAGCCCTAGTAGAATAGTTCATGTCCAAGCTGGACCTAGGGTCAGCTATTTACAAGTGCAAAGATTTTACCAGAATAATTCACAAAAAGCAAAACTGAAAACTTCCATTTCTAGTGTCATCACTGACATAAAATCTACACAAGTACATGGCACAACTAGTGAGACAAATTCAATTTTGCTTTTGCTATTCATCATGTTAGAATATCCAGGAAAGTATGCTATTTTCTTTACAAAAGTATTTCTCAGTTTTGACATGGGCTCTTTTCCATTGGCTTAGGAAATACATAATAAAAGAAAGAAAAAACATGCTCCCCCTCCTCTACATATTATAAAGTGTTCTATAAATATGCTTGCAGGAATAAACTCATTGGCTATTCAGTATCCTGTCAGATGCACAGATCTGGCATCCTTGGTAAGTAACAGCCTGATTGGCTGAGGTTTTTGACGCGATCAAAACTGTAGCCTCCGTACTGAAAATTGTTTGATAAATGTGTGTTTTCCCATTTTGCTTAAAAGGAAACCTATTATGTGGGCAGCTGCCTTTTGAATGATATTAATGCCAAAGTGAAGCTTTATATTACAAAGTAAAATGAAGCCAGCTTTTAATATTAGACTGAAAAGTATTGTTATGCAGCAGAAGGGGTGACCTTTGACTCAAGCAAGAAAGCTGATTTATATAATAAAATGCAGAGAGACAGCCTTTAAAAATGCTAACACCCTCTTTTTTCTTAGTGAGGGAAACCAGAAAAGAATTATATATGTAGTTATAAGAAGTACCCCAAGGAGAAAAACCCTCCAAGGAGTCATCCCAATACATGCTTAAACTTTCCTTTAAGTTGGATGAAAAGGTCAAACCCACAGATGGAAAATGCATGTTCCATCAAGGAGCTAGGGGCAAGACCCGTCTGCATTATTTAGTGTAAGTACAAGAGAAATCCAGGCAAACGGGGCAAATAGATTGGGATCATCTCACTTGCTGATCTGGTTGCCTTACTAGAGACATAGGACACATGCTTATCTAGGTTATGGTGGAGCTTAGTGGAGGGGCATTTACTGATATCCAAATGGAATTTTAACGTGTGCAGAGGCAAGGAAGAGATCGTTGGGAGGAAGGAGTAGACGCATTCTATAATATGTCAGGATTTGCTCTCGACTGATCCACCTTTCCATCAACATTTCATATCTGACTGTCAAATACCATGTGCAGTGGTCAGATCTATACAGTGATGCCAAAGATAATGTTTTGACAGTTTATCTCAGTATGTGTTTCCACCGCCCAGTCCAGAAAAGAGGTTTGTCATGTACAGCTAAGGTTCTATTCAACAGGGCTGCATTACTGATGTAAAGATGGGCTATCACTAGGAAAAATTCATTGCGAGAGAAAAGGAAATGAAAGTGATTTTTAATATTCTAAAGTAAAAAGTACAGTACTGGTAATGGATTTTTAAAATGTATTCAAGTCCATTTAAATATCATGTTCTCTTAAATATACAGTAAAATTGTCACATATATGCTACTGAGAATACTCTAAATTGAAGTGAACATGGGGAAAAGGAGAGCTATTTGAATTTGCATTGCTTATCAAACAGAATGAGATAAGCATGATTGCTTTCAACATTTTACAGTAGAAAAATGTTTATCTCTGGCTTTGGACTTGGTTTCCCTAAGACTAGCAACAAACAGTGCCAAATTCTACTCTAAGACTTTGCTTTGTATTCAATTTCAAGAGCGAAGATGAAGCCAAAGATCAAAGCTTGGATCCTTCAAGGAATGTATAAAATATACTATAAATTATTGATTTATAGACTATGCAGGATTAAAACTCCATAGCAGAGCTTCTGCTCCTTGCTTTACAATGTTCTAAGTGTTCTCAACGGCTTCGTACTGATTTTCTTTTACAACTTTGAGTTGCCCCCAAATTCCTGACTATTATCACTGCCATTTGCTAAAGTCATAATACTGCCATGAGAGATCACCCAAATGTATGTTAAAATCCAGTTACAATACATTTCCCCTGTCATAACGACCTATAATCTTTGAATGTCCCCTAATTCAGATGACATGAGAGGGACTCAGAGCCATAAAGGCTTTTTCTGCCAAATGCCTGTGTCTCTTGGTGTTCGTAATCATTGAAGAAAGAGATGTGTATGAAATAGAGAAACTGAAAAATAGAGAAACTGACTAGTGAATACAATTTTGATATATGACTTGTTTTATCACAGTGTCATCTCTTGGCTTTGGGTGAACTTTCTGTCCTTGCAAAGAATCCAATATCCCTCAAGAGACATAATTATTAAATGAAAGATCATATGTAAAATGCTTAAACCTAGTAATTATTAACTTAGTAGATCAGAGCTACTTTTCTTTGCAATTAAGGGATAGCCAATGCTGTTTGAATTTCCTGTATCTGGAAGTCCTGGCAGGATTTTTCCAGGATGACATAAAAGGAGCTGTTGCTGTTTTTAAATTTAATTTTGTACATGTTTAAGGAAAATGTTTTTTCTGTCACATCCACTGTAAAGTGATGAGCAGATGTCAAATCTTGTGAAACATTCCTGAACTCAAGCCATGAACTTCACTTTGAGTTAGAGTCTGTTTCCATTTCTCATACTCTCATCTCAAGTGCACAGCCTTGCAGAGCTTCAGAAGTTTGGGTTGTTCTCAGTCACTCAAATGAAGTTTGCTGTTTCGTGACCAACTTGTTGCCCTTGCAAGTTTAGAATAAGCCACATGCCTTGTTTTCTTAATTCTGGAATTAGTCTCTTCCTGTCTCCCAGCCTCTGATTCAATTGCAACTTTATCTGCCTCTATTTTAATTTCCATGATATCAATATGTCCTCAGGGTCTGAGTATTATAAGTTAACATATATTAAATGCTCAAAGACATAAAACTTAGCAAAAATGATGAATAAGTACTTAAGAAAAAAGTCATTGTCATTTGCAAAGCAACCAATAGGTTGGACAATGCTCAGCATTAAACAGTCAGGTCAGTTCAGTTCTGCTTCAGGTTCCAACATAACTAGTACCTGTCTTTTGTCCTCACTGTTTGAGTCATTTGGGTGATACTCTCACAGATCAAGTACTAGAATTTTATGATTCTACGACACTCCACCCTCTGTTTTGCACCAATGGCCATATTTTTTGTGTGCACATCAGAAACATAACTTTTGTGATGAAAGTTCTTTCTGCAAAAACCTAGGATTCTGTGTTACCCAGATGTCAGCTAGGTTATCTTCTCAATCATATTCATAAACAAGGTATACTTCTGGGAGGGGGAATCCAATTTCTCCAGATTTCTGCATATTGTTACAGGGCTTGTATTCTTAACTACTTCAATACCAGTTCCCTTCTCTAAGCTCAGTTTCTAGGTCATCCCAATATCAGCCATATGTTGCCTTTACTCTAAGACCCAGGTGAAGCACAGTTGTCTTCTGAACTGCCCACAAAGCAATAATTTTTGTACAAGATTTCTCTATATGGAAGCTTCATGGATGATTTAAGTTAAATGTTGGAAGTGTTACTTTACAGCAAGGAAAACAATTAGAAATCATACACAGAAAGTCACTTTTAAAAGTGTTTTTATAAAAGTAGCATATGATCCAGCAATTTCACTTCTGAGTATTTATCTGAAGCAAATAAGAACACCTGCTCAGAAAGATACATGCACTTCCATGTTCATTGCTGCATTATTTACAAGAGTCAAGATATGAAATCAACCTAACAGTCCATTATAAATGGAGAAGGAAAATGTGGTATATATTATACACAGCTTAATATTACGTGGGTGCCCTCAGGCGTGTCTGACTCTTTGTGATCCCCACAGACTGTAGCCCTCCAGGTTCCTCTGTCCATGGAATTTTCCAGGCAAGAATACTGGAGTGGGTTGCCATTTCCTACTCCAGGGGATATTTCCAATCCAGAGATTGAACCTGCTTCTCGTGCATCTCCTGTATTAGCATGCATGCATACATGCACGCTAAATCGCTTCAGTCGTGTCCAACTCTGTGCGACCCTATGGTCAGCAGCCTACCAGGCTCCTCCGTACACAGGATTGTCTAGGCACGCATACTAGAGTGGGTTGCCATTTCCTTCTCCTGCATTGGCAGAAGGATTCTTTCCCACCAATATTTGCAACTTAGTATTATTCAGCCCACCTCCTAAAAAATAAAACAACAACAAAAAAACGAGGACATTCTACCATTCGTGACAACATGGATGAACTTAAAGGCATTATGCTAAGTGAAATAAATCACAGAAAGGAAAAATATTGTACAATGTCATTTATATGTGAAACCTGAATAAAACAAACTCTCCCCCCCAAAAAAAACCCCAAAATCAGATTTGTGGTAACCAGAGGTGAGGAATGAGGGATGGCAAATTGAAAGAAGGTGGTCAAAGATAGACTTTCACTTATGATAAGTACCAGGATTGTAATGTACAACTTGATGACTATAGTTAACACTGTTGAATGATCTATGAAAAGGAAAGTTAAGAGAATAGATCCTAAGAATTCTTATCATAAGGGGAATTTCTTTATTCTCATTGTGTCCATAGGAGATGATGAAAGTTAACTATTATGGTAATCATTTGACTATATGTAAATCAAACCATCATGCTGTACACCTTAAACTTATATAGTGATTTATATCAATTGTTTGTCTATACAAGTTGGAAAAAAGTAAGCTCATAGATAGAGAGCAGAGGGCAGGTTGCTAGAGGCAGGTGTGGGTGGGGCAAATGGGTGAAGGGAATCTAAAGGTACAAACTCCTAGTTATTAAAAAAAAAAAGTCATGGGGATGTGATGGACAGCATAAAACCATAGTTAATATAATAATCCTATAATGTATATTTGAAAATTACTAAGAGAGTAAGTGTGAAAAGTTCTCATCACAAGGGAAATAACTCTGTAACTTTATAGGGTGATAAATCTTAACTTGATTGTGGTGATGATTTAACAGTATACAAAAGTACTGAATCATTATGTTGTACACCTGGAAACTAATATAATATTGTATGTCAATTATACCTCAATAATAAAAAAGATGTCATTGGATATATTTTTAATCCATCTCATTTCCCCCGTCTTACTTCTTTGAGTTGCCCCCATTCTTTACAATGTAGAGGAATTTAGCTATCATTTTATTATCTTGTCTCCTGTAAACCAATTCCTGGAAGAGTCTCACTCACCACTTTAAGTGTCTTCTCAAGGTATTTCCTTAAGCACATTTGCTGTCTCAGGCAAAGTCTGGGTTAAGCATGTAAATTATCTTTTTCTACAATGTTAAACACATATATAAATTCCCCTTTTCTATTTTTTCAGTTGTTCTAATGAAGCAACTAGAAAAGGTAACACTTACTAATAACGATTAACATTGTTTGGCTTATTTTCTTCTCTCTTTCAGGAAGACAAATAACAGACTATTGCTGGGAAAGACTGAAAGCAAAAGGAGAAGGGGGTGGCAGAGGATGAGAGGGTTAGATATCATCACCGACTCAATGGACATGAATTTGAGCAAATTCCAGGAGATAGTGAAGGACCGAGGAGCCTGGTGTGTTGCAGTCCCTGGAATCACAAAGAGTTGGACATGACTCAGGGACTGAACAACAACGGCAATATAATCTTTAAGAACAAAGTAAAATGGGGAATTCACCTGACATTTCTGGGTACAGGCATGTGCCTGTGCGTATGTGTTTTTTCCCAGTAACACCTCTCAGACCTGAAATCCAGTGATCACTTTGTTTTCCACATCATTTTCTTTTTTGCAGGCCTGACTGCTACTCTTTCAGCCAAAAAATTTGTATAAAAGAGGATATAAGTACCAACATATCCCACCACACTAGCAATGGTTTCCAGAAAGGTCGGAGAGGCATTTTGTTTTGGTTGTGTTTAATTATTGTTTTGGCAAATAGAATCCCATTTGACTGTTGACTCGCATTACTATCTCTAACGTGATTTATCTTCACTTATGCTTGGACAACTCCTGCCAAGAGCACCTCTCTTTTTCCCTTCAGATCCTGCGTTTCCTCCCTCCCTGCTTTCCTGGAAAATAGTTAAGGATCAGTAATAAAAATGTAAAGGCACTAAGAGAGATAGCTACTTTTTTGTTAGGTGGAGAGAAGGTATGAACTTTATTTTTGTAACTCGGGCCTAGAACAATTAGAATGATTACTGTTATTTAAACCTTTTTGTGTGTGTGCAAAATTAAGAAAGTTACAAACACAGGTGTTTACTTAGCTTTTTGCATACAAGTGAGAGGCATGTACTTCCAAATTGTACTAACAAACGAACTCTATTCTTTACACAGAAATTTAGGAAAAATGGAGAATGGGGATTCCTTTTTGGCTTCCACCAAAGGAATTAGGTTTCCATCCTAATCTGCCCAATTTCCAAAACAGCAAGTGTCGCACTGAAAGATGAAGCTCTGACCAGCATGCTGGGAGGAGGGTGCGTGCTTTTTGAATGGAGGGGAAGTATAAGGAGAGAGTAACCCTGGGTCTAAGGAGAGATGTGATACGTTATTGCCAAAGATAACAACTCACTGTTTACTGCTCCAAAATACTGTTTTGGGTCTTTGAAAATGCCAAATGTTAGAGCAGAAATACAAGATGAATGCTTAGAAGTTCCAACTCCTTTCTACCCTTAAGTAAGCCTAGAACCTTTTTCAAAGTTGCCTAGCGTGGGTTTGCTCACATCGAATCCTTAGTCCTTGAGTTCAAAGTTGCTTTTTCCTTATCCCATTGATACTAAAGTCAGGGACTAAAGCCATATGATGTACTCATCTAATTAGTATTTGTCCCAGATGTAATAAGTGTGCAATCTTCACAATGTGGCAAATCCTTTCTATTCTTTCTATTGGTTCTCAAGATTCTTACGTAAAACATCAAGCTTTGCTTTGATAAAGCTAATCTTGGAAACTCACTTTCTGTCTTTAAAGCACGTAAAATTTTCATTTTTACATACTTATGTTTCTCATTCTGTTCCTCTCTTTCACTCTCTTTAGCCAAAATGGGAATCATCAAAATAAAAGATGTCTGTCATAGAAACTAATTAGAGAACAAGGAAAAATGTAAAGAATAAACAAAAATTGCCATTCTAAATATGATTATGGCCAGTGTGGGTGGTGGGGATGGGGGGAGAGGTGTTGGCAGTAATGTGGCATTATGCTATTTTTTGTTGTTGTGTCCTAATTTTAAACAATTTTAACAATGGACCTCTTTCCAACTCAATTGATAGACGGTCTTATTTTATACTGATGTTAATTCTGTAAGATAAGAAGGGAACATGTTTCTCCTCTCACTTATTTTAAAGCTATAGGAACCACCATGAAGAAGGATTAAGCAGTTTGCCTAAAGCCACACAGCCAGTTGGAGTCATAATTCTGCTGAGAACCCGAGTCTGATCACATCTTTCTGCTTCAGAGCGTGCTAAGAATCCACGACAGATTCTGCATTCTCTGTGGCTTCATGTCACTTTAAACCAGGCCCATGAACAATGACTGTTCTCAGCCCCCTCGAAACACACATTGGCCAGCTTTTCTCTCTGTGCACTGAATATCTGATGACTTTTTACCGCATGCATACATTACTTGGTACTTCTCCATAAATCTCATGTTGTCCTTCTGTGACCCTCCATTTGTCATTATTCAGGTGATTTCAATCATCTTTAGCTGTGAGTCATGTAAGCAAACTCTCCGCCTGTTACAATCAATTCTAAGTTTCATCCGTATGTTTAAAGCTGTACCACCTCCTAGATATAATGGCATTTATTTTGTTTGGAGAGTAGGAGGAGTGGTGAAGTTTCTCTGTAATACTCAGATTATCTACTAGGGAAAACAGTTGGCCTGCAAGAGAAGCCACTTTGTTACTCATTTGGGATCCCCACTCTTCTCTAGAAATGCATTTAGGGCAGCTAAATGGGTTGTTGTCAGCAGCTTCTCCACAGTCTAGGACACAAATAATCCTAGGGGACATGGTGTCACCTGAACCATGTAAAAGTAAAAGAGATTACTTTTAAAAGACAGACAGTTTATGGCAAAAACCTCACTTGAAGGAAGGGAAAGGGTCATTGAGGGCATTAACTGATTTTATTTTTGTGGTTGTTAACTGCCACAGTAAGTGAGGGAATTACTGACTTACATGAGTATTACAAAGGCTTTAGTAGGGATGGCTAAAGACAGTTTTCTCTCTCTCTCGCACTTTTTTTTTTTTAAAAAAAGGATTATGATACTTGTCACTTAAAAGGGGTTGAAGCCCTAAAACTGCACACTCCTTTTGTTTCAAAGACTTGAAAAGGACTTATTAACATACTGCATTCAAAAAATATATCGGAGTGGGTTAGAGTACAGCTTATGAGGAATATTGTTAGTTTCAATTAAGCTTACTAGCTATGCAATTTGGGGCAATGGCCTTTCCTTGGTAACAATGTAGAATAATAAAATATTGTAAAATAAAACAGCATCTTTGGAGATTTTTTTGAGCTTTGAGAAAATATTGGCAAAACACTTAGCACAGTGCCTAGCCCATAGGAAGGGTGCCTCTGGTTTTATGTGCAAATTCTGTCAGCAATGATTGTCCTCATTCCACATTTGCAAAGTAAAATCTTCCAGAATCTTCCTACACCTTAAAGATACATGGGCTTGCACTTGTTCATAACTTCAAACGAAGCACACATAGTATTTTGTCATGTCCTCAAATGCAACAATTGGTTCATTAAATAAACATTTATTAAATGCCCAAATTTTGCCAAGCACACTTCTAATGGCTTGGGACATATTTTCTGTTGTTGTTTTCCTTTGGTTGCTAAGTGTGTCCGACTCTATAATAAGACGAAAAATGTCTTTGCCCTTGTTAAATTTATTGTTTGTTCAGATGACCAAATATCAAAACTGTGTTCACTGAAGAAATATTAATTAGGAGATAAAATATTATAAACATGTGATCTAAATCAAAAGAGGAAAGTTGAAGAAATGAAATTTAATTCTCCCTAATTTTAAAGGATGTGTTCTCCAGTACAAAGGGAACTTTTCGTGGCTGATGTTTAATCTTTGTAGAGGTTACTGTATGAAACTCTAGATTCTACCTGTTCATTTAATAGATTGTTAGGTGGTGGAACTTGCTTGCATGATCTCATGGTTTTAAAAGTGTACATTAATCATTTCATAGCTAATTTGATCAAGTATTCAAGATTTACAATTTGCATATTCCTCTTTGTATCCAGAAGTAATAAATAGTGAGCTGATTATGTAGATCCTATTTTTATTTCCCCCTTCAGTTGTAGCCTCTGGGTTGACTCTTTTCTAACCAGACTGTCCTTGACTCAAATAATTGTCCTCTTCCAGGTCACAAAGCAAGTTTTGCCTATATTCTTGGAAAAAAAGGAATGTGACCTCTCAGGTGATTTATAAGTTTAAAATTATGTTTTTAAGTGTACCACATCTCACTATTAAAGAAGTGAAAAATTCTTTAAACAAGATGTGATTCTCTCTGAAGGCATCACTTCTATACATTCATTTAGTCGATGGAGGAGAACTCCAGGTATATTCTAGTTATTCTCCATCATTTAAAAAATGTAAAGATTCAAATAAGGATTAAGTAGCTTTTTGCTGTAATATTCTTTTACAAGGATAATGAACGGGTGGGTTTTTAATTTATTGATTGTTTTTAGAATTTGTCTGTCCTGCAGGGGTCAAATATTTGAGATGTAGTGTCTCCTATGAATCATAGCAATAGAAATGCTAGGATGAAAAAGACTATAAAAAGAAAAATGAAGAGTGGTGAAGGAAATGCTCTGCGTTTAAGAGGGTTCTGCTAGCTCTTCTCTTGTAGTAAAAGGGCTTGAGCAAGGCTCGAGGTTCAGTGAATGTGCTGAATGACTGGATTTACCCAGCATTACCAGGAAAATCGGTGTCCTAAAAAAATATTTTTACAAATAGCTTAGGCTTACATTTGCAGTGCAAGACTTTTTAAAGATGTCAAATATTTTGGCTAAAAATGCTTCTAAACATATTTTATTCTTCTCTGTTGTCTTATAGGATATGCTGAATATAATGGAACATTTTATTGATGATTTGGATCAATATTACAAATATTATGTTAGTATTATAAATAGTATTGTATTACACTAGTATCAGAAATATTAGCTAACCAATTTATGCCAGATTGAGGTACTTTAAAGTATTTATTTGTGTTAATGTGGATCATTGCATACTTAGCATAACTTGTTCCTTCACTGTACGGTACCACAAACATTTGCTTTTATATTTTTATAATTATTTTATCTTTTTATAGCCAGCTGTTACATCCCATGGCTGTTTATTCTAAGTGCCTATTTTCCTACTTATAATTAATAACACAAACAATTAAGACCCTGTTAATGTTTTACAGTTTCATGAAACACTTTCACATTCATTTTAACGTATAATCATATCAATCTTAGGAGAAAAAAAAAGTTAACCATTATATATATACAGTGACTTGTTTGAGGCTAATTATACCCTCTCCAGAGTGGGAAAAAGGACCAAAATTTTAGGTGTTGGAAAGGAGACTTAGGTAGAATGTAATTAATTGATTTCTAAACATTAGAAAATGTACAACAATGGATCTAACTATCATATCCTTCTTTGTTCTATTGGATATGATGAACTTTGACAATTAGAACAACCGAGATCTTAAAGAAGTTCATCTGCTGAGAAATCAGGTTTTGCCATCAAAAGCTTTTAAAGCAACAAGACCAGAATAGAAATGCAGAAGACCCTTAAAGAGGATTAACCTAGAAAGCCAATCCATGGGTTCTGGGAAAAGATGTCCTATCACGGTATAATATCATGATAATTAGGCAAAATTAGGATCATGAGAGGTAGATAATCTCATGGCAGATATGAGAGGCAAATAGATCCACAGAAAAAAACTTTACAAGGGTATACTGCAGGGAGGAAAATGGGATATGATACAGTTTTTAGTACCAAGCTTGGGAGTTGAGGTCTCTCAACTCCCAAACTAGCATGACTAGTGAAATATTAGAAATTCATTCAGCATAATGTAGATTATCCTCAAATGACTTTACATTTTCAGTGCTTTGGCCCCTATGATAAGCTAAAGTACAGTCTTTTAATGCAAAACAAGTAAGAAACTTCTTTATCTAAAAAAACATTAGCTAACTAAAAGCATTCACTGAGACTGTCATTTCTAACTCCAATCACCAACCAAAATGTATTCAGTATTTGGCACCAAAAGTTTACCATCCCCAAATCTTTTCATCTTTCCTAGTTCCTCAGACAATCTCTGCTATTTGGAATTTAGGTAGGTTCTTCCCTCTGTGGGGACCATTATTGTACTCTAATTATTAAGAGTTTTCTTGCTACCTCACTGGACTTTCAGTCTCAGTCATCTTAGCAGGCTCTTCTTCTGCCTTGTCCCCTTCTCAGAACAATGATAATTGCCAAAGCCTCGTTCTTGATCGTCTTTGCCAATGTTAGCCTCCTTCTCAGTAATCGTGCACTTCTATACAGAAAGTCTTAAAGATATATTTATTTCTAGCTTGAAACTCTCTTCCTGACACTAGATATTCATTGCCCATTACACATTAACAAGTGCATGTAATATTACCAGCAAATCAAACTCATCACCTCTAACCATGTATGATCATGATTTTGATATTCTGGTCTGATTAATGAAAGCACTGTTCTCCTGGTCTATCTAACTCACACTTTTAAGAAGGAAGGAAACAAGACTAACATTCTATAAACTATGATTCTCTAACCTCAATATCTTCCCACCTATAACACTCTCATTTTTCTGAATGACACTCCACCTTATTATTTAATCACTGGTAGAATGATATCTGTGATTCCTTATACCTATTGTCTTTATTTCTCCAAATCCTTCTTACACACAACTGCTTCAGTAATTCTCCAAAATACATGACTTTGATCATGCTACCCCCATGCTCAAAATCATTCATCAGTATGAATCCACTTAGTTGCAAATTCTTCATTCTGTTGTTCATGGTTCTTTATACTCTAGCCTTAAATCACCTTCTGAATCTAAATTCCCAATTATTCTATCACATGAGGTGATATCCAGACTCTGCTGATAATTTTACTTTTCTTTGCATATGTTCTAAACTTTTATACTTTATTCTTGCCTTCTGCCTGAGATACCAGTTCGCATATACGCCTTGTGACTGTGTTCTTGTTTTGCAAGTATCTTTCCTCCAACCTATGTGACACCTGCCTACTTTGAACCCTCCCAGAAATGAGCCATGGCTTTACACATAGGTTCTCAATAAATACTTATTAAATTCAACTGAACTGAATGGTGTTTTGTGGACTACAATAAAAAAAGTTAAACATACACTGGTCTTTATTTTTCTTCTGTAATTTGTTTTCTTTACTATTCCTCCCCTCCACCTCATTTTTTTTTTTTAATGTTGCGAAAACATCAACTGAAAAGAAGTTACAAAGACACATGGGAACATCTGCTCTTAGAAGCCACTTGAAAAATAAGTATGCCACAGAATGGGGAAAACATCTGTGCAGTGTTCATGAGATTATTAGCAATCCTGTAGGAAAGTAGCAGAGAACACACATGCTCGCGCGCGCACACACACACACACACACAAACACAAATCTGGAAATGAGTCTTATCAAGAAATTCTGAACCAATCTGTTGGAAAACAAAGTCTACTTTGTGCTAAAAGTCCATCAGTTTGTGTTCAGTTATCAAAAACTTTCACAACTGTAACTTCAGCTGATTAGTCCAAGGTTAAAAATGCCAATTTTTATCTCAGAGGATACAAATAATTGCATAATTAAGAATAACGAATTATATGTAGATTCTTGGCATCTGCCTATTACTGCAAGAGAGAAAGCTAAATTGGCATTAAAAGACTTGAGTTCTGTACCTGGATTTATAACTAAAATTGACTTTTTTAAAATGAAACTTTAGTTTTTGCTTTATTGAATTTTTTCACTAACTTATAAATGTACTTTATTTTTTATTGAATTTTACTAAAATTAAAATAAGACTTTGCTGTTTGTATTTTAATCTACCTTTTCTCTACGAAAGGAGAACTGCTGTTCAGAATCGGCCTCATGCAAACTGTGACACTCCTATAAACTACATGGAATCTTTCAGTTCAGTCACTCAGTCGTGTCCGACCCTTTGTGACCTCATGGACTGCAGCACGCCAGGCCTCCCTGTCCATCACCAATCCCTGGAATTTACTCAAACTCATGTCCATTGAGTCGGTGATGCCATCCAACCATCTCATCCTCTGTCATCCCCTTCTACTCCTGCCCTCAAATCTTTCCCAGCATCAGTATCTTTTCCAGTGAGTTAGTTCTTCGGATCAGGTGGCCAAAGTATTGGAGTTTCTTCAGCTTTAGCATCAGTCCTTCCAATGAATATTCAGGACTGAATTCCTTTAGGATTGACTGGTTGGATCACCTTGCTGTCCAAGGGACTCTCCAGAGTCTTCTCCAACACCACAGTTCAAAAGCATCAATTCTTTGGTGCTCAGCTTTCTTTATGGTCCAACTCTCACATCCATACATGACTACTGGAAAAAACATAGCTTTGACTAGATGGACCTTTGTTGGCAAAGTAATGTCTCTGCTTTTTAATATGCTGTCTAGGTTGGTTATAACTTTTCTTCCAAGGAGAAAGTGTCTTTTAATTTCATGGCTGCAGTCACCATCTGCACTGATTTTGGAGTCCAAAAAAATAAAGTCAGCCACTGTTTCCACTGTTTCCCCACATATTTGCCATGAAGCGATAGGACCAGATGCCACGATCTTAGTTTTCTGAATGTTGAGTTTTAAGCCAAGTTATTCACTCTCCTCTTTCAATTTCATCAAGAGTTTCTTTAGCTCTTCTTCGCTTTCTGCCATAAGGGTGGTAACATCTGCATATCTGAGGTTATTGATATTTCTCCCGGCAATCTTGATTCTAGCTTGGGCTTCCTCCAGCCCAGCATTTCTCAAGATGTACTCTGCATAGAAGTTAAATAAGCAGGGTGACAATATACAGCCTTGACGTACTCCTTTGCTGATTTGGAAAACAGTCTGTTGTTCCATGTCCAGTTTTAACTGTTGCGTCCTGACCTGCATATAGATTTCTCAGGAGGCAGGGCAGGTGGTCTGGTATTCCCATCTCTTTAAGAATTTTCTACAGTTTGCTGTGATCCACACAGTCAAAGGCTTTCATAGTCAATAAAGCAGAAGTAGATGCTTTTCTATAACTTTCTTGCTTTTTTGATGATCCAACAGATGTTGGGAATTTGATATCTTGTTCTTCTGCCTTTTCTAAATCCAGCTTGAACATCTGGAAGTTCACAGTTCACGTACTGTTGAAGCCTAGCTTGGAGAATTTTGAGCATTACTTTGCTAGTGTATGAGAATTGTGCAGGAGTTTGAGCATTCTTTGGCACTGCCTTTCTTTGGGACTGGAATGAAAATTGACCTTTTCCAGTCCTGTGGCAACTGCTGAGTTTTCCAAATTTGCTCGTATATTGAGTGCAACACTTTCACAGCATCAAATCTTTAATCTACAAATAACTCAGAATCAGTCCTTATATAAGATAATACTTAAAACTAACTTGCCCTCCTTCTCCCCAAAAACAAACAACACAAACTGTTTTCATCAATATAATAAGGTACGTTATCTTGTACAAACCAGACTAGGGTCTTATAGGCATCACAGGTCTAGGAAATGCACAAAATGTACAAAACAGGGGTGTTTTCTGTCACTCATTTTTGGACTTATAGGCTATCTTATTTTTGTTCTTTGCAAGTACATTATATTGGAAAAGATATGAATTAAAAGAGTGACAAGATTGCTCTCCTCCGATATAAAAATAACTGTCACAAGGAAGAACTCGTTTTAATCTGTGTTGCCCGTGAGGGCAAAAGTAGGGCCAGTGGTTACACAAAAGAAAAAGGCAGACAGTAGTTCACTGTATTAAAAAATGTTTAAACAGTAACATTAAAAATGGTCTAGTAATTAATATAACTTTCTTGTAAAGGAGGAATGCTAATCCCTGGAGATGTTCATTAAGAGGAAAGGGGAATAGATGTTGGGGATATTCTAGGGAAGTTTCTATACTCAGTTTGTACAAAATTACCTCTTTATTATAGAAAAGTCCTTTATTTACTCATTTGGCATTGAAAGCAATGATGGCAAATAAATTAATGTAATTAATAACTTCTGCCTCTAGGAAAGGAAAGGAGCAGGTCTTTTGGAAGCCCACCAGGAATGTGGCAGGCTGAAATTAGAAAGAAGCAGAAGGATGGTGACAAATTTTATAGCCTTTTTTGCTTACCTCTGTAACATGGAAGGTGTTTAACACATGCTTTATCAGTGGTTCAGCTCAAAAGTAATTCAAGCTAATAAATTTGTGATTTTTAATTTTTCTTCAAAGTCCTGTCCCCTTGAAGCCATCAAGGGAAGAGGAAAGAGTCTCCTTCTGATTCAGAAACTAGAGATTTGAGTAATATTAAGCAAGTTACTTTCTTTTGTTTAGGGGCTTCCTGGTATAGCTCAGTCAGTAAAGCATCTGCCTGCAATGCAGGAGAGACCTGGGTTCAATTCCTGGGTTAGGGAGTTCCCCTGGAGAAGGAAATGGCAAACCACTCCAGTATTCTTGCCTGGAGAATCCCACGGACAGAGGTGCAAGGCAGGCTATAGTCCATTGGCTCACAAGAGTAGGACACGACTTAGACCTTATTCCCCCTTTAATCTGTTTTTTTTTTATATATATATGAATAGTTGATTATTTGAGAAACAGCATACTGTCCATTTTAAATATTATAATCATTTGGCTCTAAACCTACCATCTTCCTATTGCCTAGATGAAGACCAATCTTGAAAAATGGCTAACACATCACCAGCTCACTACCTAGCCCTCAAAAAAAGAAAAAAAAAAGTTAGATCTAAGAAAAGTGAATCTTGAGAATTCTACAAAAGGAGGAAATGTCTTAGCAGAATTTTCATATTTATATACTCTCAGTGTTTTTACTTAAATCACTAGCAGATCATGAAATGGGGCCCCAGGGACGTTAAGGCTTTATGATCAGAATGACTATGTATGTTTCATTTCATCTCAGACCCTGGATAAATAAATATTCTTACAGAGCCTGGCACCAAGGGATAATGAAACTATTTTCTTATGGCCTCCTGGTGGGTCAGCATCCTTCTGAAAATACTCTTCCTACAGGGTGAGAAATAAAGCTCCATATATATAAAATACTTTTGAGCTCTTTAAAATAAAAATCCAGGGTATACTTTAGCTATTATTGTTATCATTATCATCTCTCACTCAATCAATATAATCTGACACATTGTATTCCCTTTAGGCTCAAGGAATCTCTTTTCTGAATGTTAGTTCATAAAATATTCACATACAGTAAAAAATTCTTCATGCCTAGAAATTCAGTGAACCCCATCATTTATAGAAAAACTGTCCCTTCTGATAATTAAAAAAACAACAACAACAACAAGCAACACAGTATTTTCTTGGATGTTTGCCTTTCCATCAGTAGAGTGTTCTTTCAAAAACAATCCAAGACATGGAAACAACAAAAAAAAGGTTAGTGGAACAGAAGCAATATCATACTACACATCTCTTTCTATAAACCATCTTGAATTTCAAGACATTTCCAGAGGCATTACTTTCTCTATATTCTCTTCACAGAGCTGAAACTGATTTTTTTTTTTTTAAGGTATTGATCTTTTCAAGGAGTACTATTTAATGCTGAGAACATCAAATTAAAACATGAGGAATTCTTGCAAGGACTCCATGATGTCTCAGTTTCAATTCATCACAAAGACTAAAATAAAATGTTTATGATTCTTCCAAAATGGTACTTAATAGCATGTATGCATGCTAAGTTGCTTCAGTTATGTCCAGCTCTGTTTGACCCCATGGACTGTAGCCTGTCAGGCTCCTCTATTGTAAAGAAAATAGCAAAAGTCTCTTCAGTTACGCAAAAAGAAAATGAGAATTAGATGAAGCTTATCACAATGGAATTTTTAACCTCAGTCTTGCACTCAGTTGGACAATGGTTGCTATTTGTGCCTCAATTTTAAGTAAGGGGAGATGGTACCTGAGTATAATTTATCCTAAAATTCAGATTTCTTCACTATCTCTTTAATACATATGGAAAGTCAACCTCACTGTTCACATCTCCTGGAGCTGGAGACTGGTTCATCTGACAAGATTTCCAAATAATTAATGACTACATAATTGCATCTAAAGTATTTTTCTAGAATTAGAGATATATGGAGGAATAAAACTTCTTTTCCCCTGTGGTCTGAAACCACAAACTTGAGAAAGAAAAACAGACATATTAAATATGGAATCCAGATGTCAGTTTCCCCACATGCTGTGTCCAATTTATTGCTTCAAATTCCTTGTACACAGTACTAAAACTTCCCTTGATATAGTATAGGAAGATGGTCTCACAACAAATATGTAGTGAAATCTATAGTTTTTATGCTTAAAACTAGGTGGCAGAAATGGAGGAGCACTTTAGACCCTATACCTTTCCCCCAAAGACATAAAGATTTCCATCAGATATCATGTTATCCTAACCTCTTTCCTGGTGGGTGCTGGAGGTGCATTGGAGGTGAGGGCCAGTCAGGGTTTATCTGCCTTTCTTCCATACTTGAGATCCTCTAGTTCTGTTTTCCTTTAACCTGTGAACTCTCACTGACTTCCAGTTCTCTTCACAATTTGTGCTAACCCATTCATTCCTCTCGTGGCTTCTCCCATCAGGCTTCTGTGCACATACTCATGATCATATTCCAGATAGTGAAGAAACATCTGTCATACCTTTAAAGCCATATGGTTAATTTTTAAAAGACACAGAAATAATTCTGACAAAAATAAAAATACAGCTATTTTATAACATAGACATGGATAGAACACTATGAAGACCAGCAAGAGAACAAGATTTACCTCACAGGCACACGTGAGCAGAATTTAGAAACCTGTATCACTATAATTTGCAGCTCCCATTGGCATTACCATCTTTGAGATTCTGTCATTCTTAGTAAGGGAGAAGTAAAAAGTAAGAAGGAAGGAAGAAGGTAAGAGGGAAGTCATGATTCTTTTTGGATGATATTAACAACAACCTAGAATAGTAAATGTAACTTCTTATGCTTCTTCTTCTTCAAATATATATGTTTGCACAGATATAGCTGGGAGGCAGAGGGACCAGCCCAGTCCTAGTATTTGTAGGTCCTGGCTAAGAGAACAGTGAGCGCACATATCATTTGTCTAAATGTTTAAAAGTTAAAAATCAACCTAAACTTGAATGGTGGGGACTCAGAAGGGAGGGTTTGAGGGGAGACTCAAGAGTGAGGTGACATATGTAAATATATAGCCGATTTACTTTATCATCCTGCAGAAACTAACACAATATTGTGAAGCAATTATTCTCCGATTTAAAAAAACTCAAGCTACTGAAACTGTTAAATAAAAGTCTGTCCTCTGTTTTGACAACTATATCTCTCTAACAGGAAAATTGGGGAAAAAAGGTGTGAAGCTATGGTTTTGTGGTTAAAAGTGGACAAAACATCAAAGATGACTAAATTTTAGTACATTGATGATGAATTTCTTGATGCTTGGTTTAAGGGTCATCAATGTGTGGAAGAGTAATAGAGATCATAGATCATTGTGTATTTATTACATAATGACTTTTAACATAAATAATAATTAAACATAAAAAAGTAAGTTAAAATGATAATATTTTATTTATTTTACAATTTTATTTTAAAATAGTAATAATGATTAACATAATGACATAATTAAAATTAAAGTTATTATACATTTATTCTATAATTTTTCATAGCTTTATTAACCATATTTCCTAATTATATTGTTATGGCCAAGATTTTCTTAAATATGCTGTATTCTACTGTCAGTAATTCAAAGCTAGGCTAACTTTCTTTTATCATGTAAATCATTGTAACTTACATAATAAACATTTTCACTGTCTCTTATAATACTATCTAGATCAAAGGTTGAACGCATTCTCTGTAAAAGGCCAAACTGTAAATACTCTAGGCTCTGAGAATGAAGATAGATGACTCAGATGATATAGAGTCTGCCTGCAATGTAGTGGATCTGGGTTTGATCCCTGGCTCAGGAGGATCCCCTGGGAAAGGGAATGACTACCTACTCCAGTATTTTTGTCTGGAGAATCCCATGGAGAGAGGAGCCTGGAAGGTAACAGTCCATGGGATCACAAAGAGTTGGACACAACTAACTGAATAACACTATCGTTTTCTTTTAACTAGGCATTGAGAGACATTTGGTTTCTGATCAAACTACTCAATTCTGCCATTGCAGATCAAAGACAGCCATAGACAATATCTAAAGATATGTACTGCAATACAACTTTAATTATAAAAACAGGCAACAGGCTGGCTTTGGCCACAGTTACTGATCCTTGATTTAAATGCATACAGAATTTCTTATAGTCTCTTCAAATTTCTTCAGTGCTGGAATTTTATTAAAAAAACGGGTAATTATAGTCAGTGTTCAATTTTCTCAAAACTTACTTTAATGGAGGCTATACATTGATATATAAAGGTAAGAAAATTGTTTTTATAGAAATTAATATTATTGTATAAGAATCTTCCCCTTCAGAGTTATTTGATTTCTTGTTATAGTTTTCTTATGCTTGTAGACTATCACTTATGTTGTGTATTTCAGTTTCTTTTGATTTACAAATGTAAAAAGAAAAGAATAAAAGTGTCTCAAGGAGTGATACTAACAAACTTAGGCTTACCTAGGGTTTTTTGCAAATATTTGGCTAGAATTATTCATAGTCATCAAAAAGTGTGGAAAGTGCTAATTCCAAAATAATTTTATATGCCAATGAAGATCCTTATATACTCATTATTTATGGATATTCTGGTGTTTCACAACTCTTTTAGTGCATTTCATATATTATCCTAAATTGATTCTTATTGTTTTAATAGCATTTAGTTCATTTCATCAATTGTTCAGGAGTTTTAGTAAGGTTAAACTTAATAAAAGTCTCATCAAGATATCCCATCTTATAAAAGATCCAGAAAATGCCATACTTAATATTTGTATAACCTTAAAAGATTCTTCACTGTTATGGCCATGTTTTCTAGTAACCAATTCAAACTATGTGCCATGCCTAGCATAAAGAATGGTTCAGATCTTCAGTCAAAACTCCGGCTTAGATGCCTCTTTCTTTATCATTCATGCTATTTCCCTTATCAAAGGCTAGCATCAGGCAATATCTTAAATCAATGCCAAAATTAAAAGGTGTTTTTTCAGGTCTTCATATAACTAGATTTAAGTCAAAACATGTACTTCTTTATAGAAACAAGTGTAAATCTCATGAAATAATTTCTACTCTTCTGTTTTCTTTTTGTGGAGGTACATAAAATCTATTCACAAAGAATACTAGACATTCAACAGGACTTTTCTCCATGATAAAACGTCCATGAGTAATATTTACTTTTGATTTAAGTTTTTGGTATGGTTTATTCTCTCAATTTATTATCCATAAAATAAATATACACTTTTAAAATTTATCAAATTTATCATTTATCAGTGAGAATTTGTTTTGCTTTTATCATTTTACATGGTTGGCCATTCTAGTATCACATTTTAAAATAATTCTGTTAAGACAACACATTTTCCATCATTTCATTGTTGTCTATTTTATATGAAGTTTCCTTATGTTTGTCTAAGTATTGGACACAATATTCTTTTAACCAACCACACAAGTGTTTTGTAACAAGATATTCCATCTTATAAAAATCCATAAAATGTCACATCTAACATTTGCACCACCTTAAAAGATTTGTATCAGACAAGGTGTCTTTGTCTTTTTTAAATACTATTTCTTGTTTGCACTTTATTAAGTCTTTTTTAGTTCTAGTAAATTATGTGATATATGTGTGTATGTGTGTGCAAATGATGTTTTGCATTCTTTGAAATGAGAAATGTTTTAATTAGTCAAAGCTAATCTTGAAGGTTGGTACATGCAACTGCAATACCTGCATATTTTGCTTTTGAAATTAGAATGCAAAGTTAATTTCTAAAGTTGCTTTTTCTATTTTGAAATAGTTTCTGACTTCTAGTTAAAGTATCATGTCATCTTCAACCAGTGGAAAGTGCAATTGTTGATTAAATCAAAATACTTTTTTATTAGAAAATATTTCTGCAGCGTCAGAGAAATGTGGTGTCTGTGTTCTAGGACCATCATTTAATCAGCATAATATAACTACAGTTTATCTTCTTCTCCAACTTTATGATTTTGTGAATATAATTTTCTTTAGCTTCTAATATACAGAACAGAGATGTGATTGTTGCCTCTGAATTATGAATTTTATGAGTAATCCCTTTTTTAATTCTCATGATTATAAGTATATAAATATTTGCTTAGTAAAATACACAAAAATGAAGATGATTATATGATCTATTCAACTTGTGCAATTGATGAAAATAATTTTCTTGTTCCTCTTCCTTGTTATGAGCAGTAATTAAATATACATTAAATAAAGAATGCATAATATCCTTTTCATGAATTCTTAGACCATATTTGACAAGTCTACTGCCTTTCATTGTTCAAGATTATATAATTTCAACCAGACCACCTTTTTGAGGATTTGCATTTTCTTTTAGATTTTCTGTCCTTTTATTTTTTTTTCTGAGTTTTGGTTTGACATTTTAAATTTCTACCACAATTTTGACCTGTACACAATCCAATGACATAAAAAATAATTAAATCCAATGTTTGCAAAACTCAAATTTAATTTTATGAAAAACAAGTGAAAGGAAATGTATACCACAATAAAAGCATTTTTTTATGATTTAAAAATTGTTTTATTTTAAAATAACTGAATTATCTTTTAAAATTAAAGAGCAAAATATAAATCAGAATAAATGCGATAATTTTACAATAAATTATTCAAATAAAACTAAAATTTTTTCCTGAAATTTAACTTAATGTTTTAATATAGTTTTATAGGGAATTCCTTGGTTGTCCAGTGGTTGAGACTTTGCACTGCCAATGTAGGAGGCATGGGTATGACCCTGATTGGGGAACTAAGATCCCCAACATGCTCCCAAGCCATGAGGTGTACCCCACCCCAAATGCATAGTTTCGTAAAAATAAAATTTAATTATTTTAGTGTCCATTGTCTCTCAAACGGGTAATGTAAAATAAATCTGTATCACACTTTATTACACTTCAAATAGATTTGTATAATATACATAAATTTAAGAGTATGTATTGCTTAATAATTTAAAAATTCTTCAGTTTCCATGTGCCACTGTGGGGAACACCATGCTAATTCATGAATACCTTAGGACCACAAATTGAAACAGGAAGAGAACAAGAAATGGATATTCAGCGCTGGGAAATACTATTTCATCATTCAGGAATCTATTACATGTATGCTGAGAGAAAGGACTTGACAAGCTAATTAATTTGTCTTTTCTTTTATGTAAGTGCTTCCCTGCTCACAATCTCCTGATACTCCGAAGCAGTGTCTGCCTTCAGGGTTGGCTGTGACCTGACCCACAGCCCTCAGAGCACCGGAACTTATCTGCCTTTTATTTTAAGACGTCAGGCAAGAGGCCTGAAGGAGACTTTCCTGGGGCCTGGACTGGGATCTTAAGGGTGATGAGCAGCTCTGTGCCAGCTATAAATGCCAGAACACGAGAGCAAAAATACCTTTTCTCTTCAATAAATTTATTTCTTTGTGTTTTTGAGACAGGCAAAGCTATCTTAAACACACGGAGCAAGGCAGGTATCTCTTGCCAATACTGCTGGGGACCAGGTAGCCAAGAGAATCACTTTTCTATACACACTCTATCTTATGGACCTTTTAACCATATAAGTATATAACCAGATCAAAACGTACACATGACTCATGTTGGATTTTCCTAGAAGCAGGTCCTAAAACAAGACTTATTTTTATGTAGTTTACTGAGCAATGGCCTCAGGGACACTGATACAGAAGTAAGGGGGGAGACAGGAGAGGGAGAAAGCCAGTCAAGTGTACAGTGGCAGCCTCTCTGGACAGCTGGAGCATAATCCCCATGGGACTCCGGCAAGCTGCACAGAGCACATGCCTCAGACATCTTTCTCTTGAGGGACAAGAGAGGTGAGGTATTTATCAATCAATTCCCTTCAGTCATTAACTGAGCATTGCTTCCCCAGGGCATCGTTAGCACCCTGGCACTTCCAGCCTGCCTTATGCACAGGCAAAATTGGGCTCCAGAGTACAGACTACTCAGGCTAATAGTCTCCAGTACTATCAGTGGTGGATTCAGTCAACATGCTCCCAAGTGGTCTGTTGGAGACGGGGGTGGGAGGATATGAACAAGTAATTGAGACTGTCTGCTTCAATTTAAAAAATAAGATGGTAAAGAATCCACCTGCAGTGCAGGTGACCAGGGTTCAATCCCTGGGTCAGGAAGATCCCCTGGAAAAGGAAATGGCGACCCTTTCCAGTATGCTTGCCTGGAGAATCCTATGGACAAAAGAGCCTGGTGGGTTGCAGTCCATGGGATTGCAAAGAGTCGAACATGACTGAGTGACTAAGCACACACATATAATTAAGAGGGAACATTCCTACGCCATTGGTGGGAATGCAAATTGGTATAACTATTATAGAGAACGGGAAGAGAAGGGGGTGACAGAGGATGAGTCAGTTGGATAACATCACCAACTCAATGGACATGTATTTGAACAAACTTTGGAAGATAGTGAAGAACAGGGAAGCCCGGACACCGCAGTCCATGGCGTTGCAAAGAGTCAGACATGATTTAGCAACTGAATGACAAATTATGGAGAACAATATAGAGGTTTTTTTAAAACTAAAAATTGAGCCACCATGTGACCTAGTAATTCCACTCCTGGGCATATATACAGAGAAAATCACAATTCAAAAAGATACAAGCACTCTAATGTTCATTGCAGCACTATTTTACAATAGCCAAGACATGAAAGCTATATAAATTTCCAATGATGGGAAAGAACAAAGAAGATGTGATACATATATAGGGAGGGATATTAGCCATAAAAAAGAAATAACCTTATTTGCAATGACATGGATGGAACTAGATATTTTCATACTGAGTAAAGTAAATCAGACAAAGCAAATATCATATAATATCACTTATGTGCGGAATCTAATTGGTACAGTTCAGTTCAGATCAGTCACTCAGTTGTGTCCAACTCTTTGCGACCCCATGAATCATAGCACGCCAGGCCTCCCTGTCCATCACCAACTCCCGGAGTTTACTCACAATCATGCCCATTGAGTCGGTGATGCCATCCAGCCATCTTATCCTCTGTCGTCCCCTTCTCCTCCTGCTCCCAATCCCTACCAGCATCAGGGTCTTTTCCAATGAGTCAACGCTTCGCATGAGATGGCCAAAGTATTGGAGTTTCAGCTTAAGCATCAGTCCTTCCAATGAACACCCAGGACTGATCTCTTTCAGGATGGACTGGTTGGATCTCCTTGCAGTCCAAGGGACTCTCAAGAGTCTTCTCCAACACCACAGTTCAAAAGCATCAATTCTTCGTCACTCAGCTTTCTTCACAGTCCAACTCTCACGTCCATACATGACCACTGGAAAAACCATAGCCTTGACCAGAAGGACTTTTGTTGGCAAAGTAATGTGTTTGCTTTTTAATATGTATCTAGGTTGGTCATAACTTTCCTTCCAAGGAGTAAGCGTCTTTTAATTTCATGGCTGCAGTCACCATCTGCACTGATTTTGGAGCCCCAAAAAATAAAGTCTGTCACTGTTTCCACTGTCTCCCCATCTATTTCCCATGAGGTGATGGGACCAGATGCCATGATCTTAGTTTTCTGAATGTTGAGCTTTAAGCCAACTTATTCACTCTCCTCTTTCAATTTCATCAAGAGGCTTTTTAGTTCCTCTTCACTTTCTGCCATAAGAGAGCTGTCATCTGCATATCTGAGGTTATTGATATTTCCCCCAGCAATCTTAATTCCAGCTTTTGCTTCTTCCAGCCCAGCGTTTCTCATGTATACTCTGCATATAAGTTAAATAAGCAGGGTTACAATATACAGCCTTGACGTACTCCTTTTCCTATTTGGAACCAGTCTGTTGTTCCATGTCCAGTTCTAACTGTTGCTTCCTGACCTGCATGCAGGTTTCTCAAGAGGCAGGTCAGGTGGTCTGGTATTCTCATCTCATTCAGAATTTTCCACAGTTTATTGTGATCCACACAGTTGAAGGCTTTGGCGTAGTCAATAAAGCAGAAATAGATGTTTTTCTGGAACGCTCTTGCTTTTTCGATGATCCAGTGGATATTGGCAATTTGATCTCTGGTTCCTCTGCCTTTTCTAAAACCAGCTTGAACATCTGGAAGTTCTCGGTTCACATATTGCTGAAGCCTGCTTTGGAGAATTTTGAGCATTTCTTTACTAGAGTGTGAGATGAGTGCAATTGTGCGGTAGTTTGAGCATTCTTTGGGATTGCCTTTCTTAGGGATTGGAATGAAAACGGACCTTATCCAGTCCTGTGGCCACTGCTGAGTTTTCCATATTTGCTGGCATATTGAGTGCAGCACTTTCACAGTATCATCTTTCAGGATTTGAAATAGCTCAGCTGGAATTCCATCACCTCCACTAGCTTTGTTCGTAGTGATGCTTTCTAAGGCCCACTTGACTTCACATTCCAGGATGTCTGGCTCTAGGTGAGTGATCACACCACTGTGATTATCTGGGTCATGAAGATCTTTTTTGTACAGTTCTTCTGTGTATACCTGCCACCTCTTCTTAATATCTTCTGCTTCTGTTAGGTCCATACCATTTTTGTCCTTTATTGAGCCCATTTTTGCATGAAATGTTCCCCTTGGTATCTCTCATTTTCTTTAAGTGATCTCTAGTCTTTCCCATTCTGTTGGTTTCCTCTATTTCTTTGCATTGATCGCTGAGGAAGGCTTTCTTATCTCTCCTGGCTGTTCTTTGGAACTCTGCATTCAAATGGGAATATCTTTCCTTTTCTCCTTTGCTTTTTGCTTCTTTTCTTTTCTCAGCTATTTGTAAGGCCTCCTCAGACAACCATTTTGCCTTTTTGCATTTCTTTTCCATGGGGATGGTCTTAATCCTTATCTCCTGTACAATGTCACGAACCTCCGTCCATTATTCATCAGGCTCTCTGTCTATCAGATCTAGTCCCTTAAATCTATTTCTCACTTCCACTGTATAGTCATAAGGGATTTGATTTAGGTCATAGAATGGTCTAGTGGTTATCCCTACCTTCTTCAGTTTAAGTCTGAATTGTCATAAGGAGTTCATGATCTGAGCAACAGTCAGCTCCCGGTCCTATTTTTGCTGATTGTATAGTGCTTCTCCATCTTTGGCTGCAAAGAATATAATCAATCTGATTTTGGTGTTGGCCATCTGGTGATGTCCATGTGTAGAGTCTTCTCTTTTGTTGTTAGAAGAGGGTGTTTGCTATGACCAGTGCGTTCCCTTGGAGAAACTCTATTAGCCTTGCACTGCTTCATTTCGTACTCCAAGACCAAATTTGCCTGTTACTCGAGGTGTTTCTTGACTTCCTACTTTTGCATTCCAGTCCCCTATAATGAAAAGGACATCTTTTTTTGGGTGTTAGTTCTATAAGGTCTTGTAGGTCTTCTTAGAACCGTTCAACTTCGGCTTCTTCAGCGTTACTGGTTGGGGCATAGGCTTGGATTACCGTGATATTGAATGGTTTGCCTTGGAAACGAACAGAGATCATTCTGTCGTTCTTGAGATTGCATCCAAGTACTGCATTTCTGGACTTATTTACAAAACAGAGATAGAGGCACAGATTAAAAAGAAAACTTATGGTTGCCATGGGAGAGAGGAAGGGAGGGATATATCAGGAGATTGGGACTGCCGTTTACACACACACACACTATATATATATATATATAATAGATAACTAATAAGGACTTACTGTATAGCACAGGGAACTCTACTCAGTACTCAATGACCTATATGGGAAAAGAATCTAAAAAAGAGTGGATGGAGAGATCTTAGTTTCTTCAGGATTTTTGCACAACTCACTTAATCACAGATACCCCACAAATTAAATGTATAGGTATATGGTCTGTTTTGGGGGGCACAAACGTGGAAGAGGTGGGAATCTAGTTTTTAGGACAGATCTTGTTGAAATAGGAAATAGAAGAAGGGGAACACAAAAGAAAGTGTAGTTCAAGAACTGCAGGAGACATAGCCCCTTGGGCTTTGGCAACCCCATCTGGGCAGTGTTTATTTGATGGCTGATTTTGCCGGGCCAGGTACTTCCTTTCCCATTTGCTATCATTTTGTAACACACACGCTGACCCTTTTCCCTTCCCTTTCTTTTCCTTGGGAATATACAATAAATAAAAGCTTATTGGTACTGGAAAAAAAGGAGTGGACATATGTATATGTGTAACTGATTCACTTTGCTGTACCGCAGAAACTCACACCACATTGCTGCTGCTGCTGCTAAGTCGCTTCAGTCGTGTCTGAGTCTGTGCGACCCCATAGATGGCAGCCCACCAGGCTCCCCCGTCCCTGGGATTCTCCAGGCAAGAACACTGGAGTGGGTTGCCATTTCCTTCTCCAATGCATGAAAGTGAAAAGTGAAAGTGAAGTCGCTCAGTCGTGTCCGACTCTTAGCGACCCCATGGACTGCAGCCCACCAGGCTCCCCCGTCCCTGGGATTCTCCAGGCAAGAACACTGGAGTGGGTTGCCATTTCCTTCTCCATTGCATGAAAGTGAAAAGTGAAAGTGAAGTCGCTCAGTCGTGTCCGACTCTTAGCGACCCCATGGACTGCAGCCCACCAGGCTCCTCCGTCCGTGGGATTTTCCAGGCAAGAGTACTGGAGTGGGGTGCCATTGCCTTCTCCGATCACACCACATTGTAATCATCTATATTCCAATATTTTTTATAAAGCAAAAAAAGAAGAGGAAAGAAATATTTGCATATTCAGGTAATGCAAAATTCAAAATGAAGTTAAGTTTTGCCTAATTCCAAAGGTCACTTGAGTCAGATGTAGCTTTATTCTGATGAAGGAACATGCCTTAATGTTTGCTATATTAGCAACCTTTAGATCTATGAAGTGTCATTGGGGCTAAGCTTATATCTTTTTTATAATATGAAAAATAGAACTTATAATTTACAATAAATAGAAACATTGCTATGTTGGCTTGCTATTAGTGACTGTGTTTATAAATTTAGCAGCATCTATTCAGTATGTTTTCCCAACATACTCCACAAGCCTTTATAAACACTTTGTATACATTTGCTTACAAAATCCTTTAAGACCAAATCAATGCTTTATCTTTCCCATGCCTCAGGCCAGGAAAAACCTGCAAATCTCTGATATTATACAGAAGTATACCTATTCTCAGTGGACCTAAAGAGTTTCTTTTTTCCTCTCTCTTTTCATGATATCTTTAAAAAATATATTATATAAATTTATTGCTCCTCCTTTAATGTCACCCAAAGTAGGCCATCCTTGAAAACACTTATTGTTTTAAAAAAGACTGGTCTTTATGAAAAGAATATCATAATTTTAATAGTTGGACTTAATGGTTCTAAAAGAAATCAAAATGTACTCAGTAGATTAATTCTTATCAGTGAGGAAACTGACCTAAATCTCATTTAGAATAAGACACTTAAAAACAAAAACAATGATAGTACATTTGCTTGGTCCATTTTTTTTCTATTTCAGATATAGTTCGAATATTTTTTTTTAATTTTTACAGCTGGGTTATCAAACACAAGAAAGATCTGCTCCTAAAAACTTAAGTTTTATTTTCTTTTAAAAAAGCAAAAAGCAAAGAAAACATGTAAACACACATAATCATTACTGATTCAAGTGATAATTGTTGCATATGTAGGTACAGACGTAAGTTGCAAGAGTGTTCTTGGGTGATGAAAATTGCTCATATAAAATTACATATGTATGAGTCATATATATAGCTGATTTTCTTTTAAAATACTTTTAAAATTTCTTTTTGTTGCTGTTGCTTTAAGAAAGATCAGACATAGCCTGCAAATTCAAAGCATTTAACAGTATAAAAATATGATCTGGATATCTTCTTAAAACACAAAACATTTTCATTAGAAATTTAATTCATGAAATGTGTTGATTTCTCTACCAGTTAAGAAGAGTTTATATTGTACCTCTATGAGTAATTTCTTCCTTGCAGTAAGATATTATTTAAAAACCAGGAAAAGAGGAAAATGAAGTATGGGATAGGCAACATGCTCCTTTTTTCCCCCCTAAGTATCCACAGATTTCATATACTTAAGGAAAAAATAAAACCTCTTTAAATATAGAACTGTCACAGACAAAGAATACACAAAGGGAAAGGTATTAGTTAATTTGTAGGAACATTCTTCCCCCTTCCTGTCAAAGCACATAGTTTAGAAATAGATTCTTGTGCATTTTGGACATTTCTGGATTTTTCTTTCATATTACTGAAAGTGTCTTCATCTGGTGATTATTCTTTTACTTATGATAAAAATCCTTTTGTGGTAGACCACATGGTTATGATAGAAAGATGGGATACCATCAGGAGCATAAATTCAGGTGTACAGAAGAAGTAGGAGCTAATGAGGCTAGAATCTATTAACCTGACAGATCTCATTTCTAAAGCCATAGCCACAAATATTACAAAGAAAAATAGATACTGAAGTATAACTGTTTCTAAGTGTTTCTGTAGATTTCTTTGGCTTTTCTAACCATTAAAAAGATGCCCTTAGCTCTTGATACATATAAAAATATAAGAACCCACAAGCTTGGTAGCAACTGATCCTAAGATACCTAAGAAACAAATCACCGAGATTAGAAAGGAAGCTAAGAAATAGTTCACTCTGTTGAGTGGTGATTATTTAAGCAGAAAATGAACTACAACAAAACAGCTGAGTTCTCGACCTGATCTGTAAGGAATTTCTCAAGGGGCACACAAACTTTAAGTTTCAAAAATTTTCTGTAAGGTACAGACAAACACAAAGCAGAAAGTTGGAATATTTCTGAACTTCTCCAGAGGAGTATGGGCTTGCTGATAAAAAAGCAGCATTCAGTTTTTCTCTGATAGAGTAATATATAAACCCTTTTTTTTTTTCCTCATTCTAAGCATTACCACTATTGAAAATGGCTTTGAGTTACACTGGTTTGCTTGATGTCCAGTTTCAGGATGATTGAGACACGTTTAGAGACATTTAGATTATAAATCTCCCAAGGCAAAGTAAGATAAAGAGCTTAAAAGTCATCTAGCCAGTCTGAATATTTTAGGGCAAAGGAAAACAGTATTCTCTCCCACACTGGATGGCAAGGCTCTCCCAGTCCAGGGCTCCATGTCTCACCCCCATCAACTCAATTATCTACATAACTATTCTAATTACATAACTTTGTTCACACAACCTTAATATCCACTTAGACACCTCAGAACACTGTCTCAATTATCTTGGATAACAGTAAATCCAATTCACATGACTTCAGTGCTTGGTTTTGGGAAAATAATACATTTATTTGATCAGATCCCATTTAATGAAAAAAAAAGATTTAAAAAATTTTCTGTTTAAATAGGTTAAATACATAGGCTTCCCAATCACACCCCTAAAATTCAATGAATATGTTAAATATTTATATTAGATTCTTTTAAAAACAGAAGTCAAGCATGATTGAAACCTCAGAGAACTGAGAAAGTCCTCAAATGCTTATCAAGATGGTATTGTTCAAAAAGTTTCAATTAGATTAAAAAAGAACACAAACAAATATGGGTACTTAATTCATTAATAGCTTGATTGTAACTAGGATTTTGAAAATGTGGGCTCTGTGGCAGAGAGACACGCACACACAGTTCTAATTAACACCAATCACAAACGCTAATGGTAGAACCTACTGCTTAAGTAAATGAACATCCTTACCCCTGCTGCTTTGAAGAGTCTGATAGGCATGCACTTTATTGACAAAGTAAGCTAATTTACAGAGTGATTGTCCAAGAGGGAACTGCTGTTTATTTGCAGAGTTTTTCCCATTGAACTCACAGGGCAAACATTGCACTTAAATTGTTAATTAAAATATCAACAGATAAAAATGTAAACATTGGGGTTTCTGCAGAGCAGAGTGACATATCCTCATTCAGAACCAAATCCTGAGCTCCTCCTGATCATTGATTTCTGCAGAATGAGAATTGGTTCTCTGAAAAGGTTAGAGGCTGAGCTTTATTTGCACCCAAAGAAGAGAATTTATGAAGATAAAACAAGAAACTCTGACTCGCAGTTCATCCACACAGAAGAACCAAGAACCTAAGGGGGTCTCCACTTCCTCTATGCCTTGAGTGATAGCCATCTGTGTTTACCAGATGTGACCACCCTAAACCTGAAGAGTTTAAGGATGGAATGAAAACAGACTGCTGCTGCTTCTCTTTGCTAAAGAAGAAACTGTAGTAAAGACCAGAAAAGAGGTTGGCCCAGGGTCCACTTATTTCCAAAAGGAAAATGTGTCTCAAATGTGAAATAAGCCTTTGACCTTTCCTGAAAATGTAAAAGCTTATTCTGGAAACCAAGACTATTATTGTGAAATTTTGAAGCAATTGGATAAAGGCATTGCTAGCTTGACTTGTTTTGATTGGTTTCTTTCTAAGGTATTTATTTACCCTATCTCCTTGGGCTGCATAGCTAAGAGAGATCTTTTCTTGATTCTTTCCTCAGAATGAAGAAAGTTTGGGTTTTGAATTCTGAATCAAGCTTTGGGTTATTTCTAGAAATGCACCCAATGATACAGAAAGCAAAATTTTTAATGCTGCAAAACCAGGACTTCCTTGGTGGCACAGTGGATGGGAATCTGCCTGCCAATGCAAGGGACACAAGCTCCATCCCTGGTCTGAGAAGATCCCACATGCTTGGGAGCAACTAAGCCCCTGAACCAAAACTACTGAGCCTGTGCTCTAGAGCCCTCAAGTCACCACTACTGAACCCACATGGTACAAATACTAAAGCCCATGCACCCTAGAGCCTGTGCTCTGCAAAGAGAGAAGCCGCTGCAATAAGAAGCTCATGCATGGTAATGATACTGCAACAAGAGGAACCCCTGCTTGCCTCACCTAGAGACAGCCCACATGCAGCAGTGAAGGCCCAGTGCAGACAGACAGAAGACCAAAAAAAAAAAAAAAAAAATCTGCAAAACCAAGGATTGCTTCTGGAATTTCCTTCTGTGGACCTTACTATCTTTTTCAGACTGAGGAAGCCCAGAGTTCCCTCAGGAGTTGAATGAAAAATGGAGGAATAGCATTCCAGGAGCTCTCCTTTCCTTGCCTCCAGAACAGCAGACTTTTATCTGCGACTGCTATTGGTATTCTAGCCTAAAGCCAGTCTGCAAAAAGGATTCCAGAGGAAGGAAAAGTGGTGGGGGTGGGGCAGTGACACAGGATAAGATTTCCTGGACAAGATGACTATAAATTTCCCTTGAGCAATACAGTTTTCTACAGGTGTATATTTTTATATGACTATCTAATTGACAGAGAAGTCTTTAGACATATGTATGTGTGTGTGTGTGTGTGTGTGAAAGAGAGAGAAAGATTGAGAATTTGAATAATTTGCCTTGTTTACATGTTCCTTACCATGTAGGAACTATGAGGGTGAAAATAACATACCAAGAGAAGGGTGCATTTTGCCCATTTTCCCATAGTGCTTGGGCGCTAAAAGAAATACTTAACTGAAGAAATGAAACAAACAAAGGTTACCCAACGATTTTCAGTGAACTTGGAAAGCGAACTGATGGGTCATGCGCTATATTTTTCTCATCTGTAAAATGTCATCTTTACCACATAGAATTGTTTAAAAATATGTAACAAAACACATAAAATTTCAGCAGCTAGAGATACCTTGGTGCTTATCTACTTAAAGCTTTTAATTCAGTGCTATTCAATATGAAGCCACAAATTCAAGCCACACATGTAATTAAAAAATTTCAGGTAGCCCCACTTAAAAAATAAAAAAGAAAAAAAAATACTAAGTTTTAACAAACTGAATTTTTTAATTAAGTTGTTGAAATTTGGAGTTACAGCATTTTACACTAGTCCCATTTCACCTGCTCAGTAGCCACATGGAACTAATGGACCTATAATGGACAGTGCATTTCTAAGCCTTGAGTGAGTGAACACTCTGCACAAATGGAAAGGACATTAAAACTGGATATTAAAACTCCCTGAAGCTCAGTTCACACGATATGCATAGACAAATGTGGGAAATATTATCTTAATTCAAGATTAACACCCGTGGTTCCCAAACTTACATGTTCAATCAGTTGGGGATCTTTAAATTCCCAAACTCAAGTGACTCTCAAGACCAATACACAGAGATCCATATTTTTTAAGTTCTCCAGGTAATCTCAATAGGCAGCCAAGTTTGGAAAGCACTGACTTGTAGTATCTAAATCACCTTTTCCTGTGGCTGTCTATTGTGACTAGGTTGGGACTCTTTCCACACCAGGTGGCCAGTGCAGAAAGAAAGTTGCAGGGTGGTCAAACATCAACGTTTTCTAGTTTTCTGATATTAAGTTAGTTTCTCTAAACCTTAATTTCTTCACCAACTTAAAAAAAAAATACTGTCTTAAAGCAGCACTTCTTGAAGTGTCCTTGTGATCTGACTGGATCAGCTTCACCAGGAGATGTGCTTTGAGATACAGTCCTCCTTGTTCCCTGCAGCATCCTCATCAAGCCCCCTTCTCCCCTCCTCCTTTGCTGACATTGAGTCTCTGGGGGAGGAACTTTGAAATTTGCATATTTATCAAGCGTCCCAAGCGGTTTTTGTACATAGTGAAGTGTTTGTTATCTTCTGTCTTAAGGAGCTGAAGGATATGAAGTATATTAAAGAGTGTTACAAACTGACAGATATCACATCCATGAGGCTGCAAAGAGTTGGACTGAACCACATGATTAGAGAACCCAAATGAAGATGCTATATGGATTAAATCTCTTCATGCATCCACCAATTCTCCCAGGCCCTCTCCAGTGTTCATGTTCTATTTCGGATAGAAATCCACAGTTGCTTACTTAGGCAAAGAAAGACTAGAGGGAATATTGCTTAATTCCCTGGCTAGCAGTGTGTGTATTTTTGGTAGGTGAACACACATAAACCTCGTGCTGAGAAGCCTTTTCAGAAATGAGATTCCTGTTCCCAACCCCTTACTATTTCACGAGCAGAGGGAGGGCGGATCTATTGTAGAGACGACACTCTCATCTAACAAGGGCCTCAGAAATCTGAATTAGAAGTTTCCTTCGCTGCAATAGAACCAAGCTCTGAATGTGAAGCCCTTGCTTTGATTTTGCCCACTTAGGTGCTGATCCCAAAGTATAGGTTTTGTCCTAAACTTTATTAATCATTTTGTCACCCATGAAACTAGAGCAGTGATTAATCATACACATAATCTACAACAGCTCTTCTGTTGGGCTTGCAGTCCTGGTATAAATGATCATGTCAAGGATTAATCCATTTCATTTGCCTTAATCCTCCATTTTCATTCTTTCTCTTCCTCCTAACTGCACTCTGTTTACTTGGCTTTTGTGCAGAAGGGTTCCAATTGTGTGTTTGACAATTGGAATCTGAATGATTAATAACAGTGACAGAAACTTGACCAAGGGTTCAACAAACCATGAATAAAAACACTGAGCCCAAGGTCAGCACAGGTTATACATGTACTCTGTCCTCAAACAGAAAAAGGCATGGAGCGGAGATGAGGGAGGAAAGCAGTTTCCTCAAGCTTTAATGCCTCTCACGGAGGATAATCTGAATACAGCATGTCTAGCCATTTCCTCCAAACAGACGCCTTCTGTTATTAGACTTGCTGTGTAGGCCACCCAGCCTGGTGGAACGGCCCACTTCAGCAATTTCAAATCACAGTTAAATGCTGATGCCTCCAGGGCTTTGACTACTGCAAACAAAGTGAGCTGGCAAGTTGCAGAAGCTTCCCTAAAGTGTGATACAGGATCGTAAATTTCACATGATGGCTATTAAGCGGCATAAGTTGTAGTCAGAACATCTTACAATCAGCGCTCCTCCGGGCCTTCCCGTCAGGGCTGAGAGGGCACCCAGCCCACTTGGACAGGCAGCTGCGATCGCTATTGATTAATTAGGGGCCTGTCAATGCTGCTTTTGAAACTTCTATGCATCTGTTTAATGTGAATGATAGACTCTTACATTTCAGGAGGAACATTTTAAACAGAGGGGCCAGAGCAAAGCCACAAGCTAGCAGAAGCTCAATAAATATCAATTAATGATGAGGCCCTCAGAGAGTGGCTCCAGTAAACAGGGAAATGAAACTTGGCTACTCTGCTGGCAAATCAGATACTGATGAGCGTAAAATAGACATACAACATGACTTAAAGAATTAAAGTTATTATGTGAATAGTATGATTTTACTGCTTTAGTAAGTCAGATTTGGCCTATTCAACTGGGTAAAATACTAGACTCATTCAACGAACACATTTAAGGTACAACTTTGTTGGCAAACACCAGAGGTGCCAGGGTGATGAAAATATATGTGGCGTCTGCCCTAGAGGCACACATACTTCATAAGGACAGCCAAACAGCAGTAATAATCAACTCCTCCAGCTTGTTAAGAAAGTGATCATAAAGGTCAGATTTACTTTCAGGATCACTTGGCGTGGAGAAAAAGTCTTTCGGCTTCCAGCCTTTTGTATGTCAGTCAGCACAAAAGAAGCATGTTTTACAGACAGCCTGGAGACAAAACTATTTTCTGATCATGTGACAGATACTCAGTAGTATTTGGAGCTTTCCTATTAAGAAGATGACAAAAATGAAATAAAACCCAGTATATTTTGTGGTCATAATAGTCTAAGTTTAAACAAGATAAAAATCAAAGATAAAATCAATAAAGTATTCTCGGCAAAAACTGCCTTTACTTTGAATTCACTGAATTACAAGCACATTTACCCGACGTTAATAATGACAAGATGGTATTTTTATTTTCTTAGTTAAATAGAGTTTTAAACATCTACATTCAAGTTCATGGAAATACTTTCAGTGATAATTGCTAAACATGCCAAGTGCATTTATAAAAGCCGGCATATATGTTGATAGTAGCAAATGTCTATATTTGGGATGTTTTATATAAACATAGACATTTGATAATTATCACAGTTGCTGTTCATTTCAGTGGGGGGAGACAGCACAAATGCAAGACCAATGGTTTCATTTATAAGGCAAAATATATGCCTTTTGGATGATAATTCAAGCTCACCACATAAAGTACCAGTTGCCTCTATTTTGTTAGACAAAAAAATGTATGAAAACATACACAAATATGCAAAGACCCACACATAAATCTACTTTAAAATGATTTATTTAAGGTTATATTATAAATGTGATTTAAGAGAATATTTTATTGAGTGAAATCTCACAAATATATTTATTAGTGAAATAAAATACTTGAAACTCAGGGCTGCTGAGATGGGGAGAGTTCAAGGTTTAGAAACTCTGCATTGAGAAAATTACAACTTTCATTATAATCACTGCCAAAAAGACACAGATTGGAAAGTAAATCAATTAATCACTCTGGATTTGTGTCTTGTGGTCAGTAATTAAATAATAATAATGATGATAATAATAATGTTACCAATTCCATAACAAATATAATAGGGACACTGATAATAGCCACAGGGTAATAGCAGTTTCCATGAATAGAACTCTTATTAGATGCTTAAACACGATGTTCAAGTCTTATAGTTAACTCTGTGAGATTCCAGGGCCAAAAGAGAAGCACATGCCCTAAAATGAGATACTTCTCTTAGCATGGCTTCTGCCAACTGTTTCTACATTCCTTATTTTGTTTCCTGAGACCTTATCTTCATTTCAATTTCCATTTCCCTTGAATACCCTTGCAAAGTTGTGAAGGGCCCGCTGAATGACTGTCTCTCAATGGCCTTTTCCAGAACCCTTCTAAGAGGTTATGTATATATATATTTGTTCTGATCATAGGTTATGGGAGAAAGAGAGTAAGATGTTAAATGATTAGCAAGCTTCGCAAGATACTCTGAGGTTCATGGATGAATTATGATATCAACTATTACTATTATAGGATTTTGGAAGAGAAAAAGTATATTGAGATAACTTTTGACCAAAGTGAAGAAAATATGGAGATATTTTTGGCACATTCACTGATGACCTGAAAGCCAAACTGAGTCTAGATCTGAGTATAAGAGGTAGCAGACAATGAAGGTTGACAGGCAAGACACAGGGTTGAATCTCCTGCACTGGGACTTGAAAGTAAGGCTTGTTTTTCTGGGTTTGTTAATTTTAAAATTTGTCTGTGCTTGTACAGAAAATATAAGTAGATTTATCTGCTACAACCATCCCGACCTCAAGTGCTATATGTATTCAATTCAGTTAGCTAACTTGAAAGGAGAATTACTATACATTCTATTATGGAACCTTTGCCATTATCCATTCCACACATCACACATTCACACCGGATGTTCATAAATTCTCTGTATGTGTATTTGTTTGGTTAATTACTGTCAAAATGCTTGGTATCATAAGGATTATTTTTTTTTTTAACAAATCTGTGAAAGGAATACAGAAGTTACTCAGGATCTTAATTTGAATTTCCAAAAGCCACAGAGTCTAATTTAATGTTTTAAGATGGAATCATGTATTATATTTACTAAACAAGAACAGTAAAATATGTATGGACTTTTTGTTATTGAATGTCTCTTAGTAACTCTTTATTACATGGCTTTATTTGGTATTCTGAGTGCTTTTATTTTTATAACAGGAAAAATATAGTTTCTGTTACTTAAAGTCCAGATCATGTAGGTAGAGTCAAGTCTCCAAAGAGCATATACCTCTCACTTAAAACCTCCAGCTTTAGAAACAAAGAAGGGTTGGACTAGAACAAATGATAGAACACTGGGGAGGGATTGTACAGGGAACCAGGTCCAGAGTATGGGTTGGGAAGAGTTGTGGTACTTGTTAGTTGACCATGGGGCAAGAGCCAGCACATGCATAGTATCAACACATGAATATCCTATGTATGAATCTGATGGTCTACTGAGCAGTCTGATACAGGTTTATACTCTGCTAACATGAATGATTTTCTATCATCATTTTAACAGCTACCATGAGAATGTATTAAAGAGGTACCATTTTGAAGAAGTGACCACTTTCTTTTCCCACTCTATTTCCTTTTCATGTTATGCTTCATGAATGGAAATCACATAGTTAGCAGTCATTTTCAGACTCTTTCTGTGAGCTCACAGCATGATGAAAGGGTTTGTGGTGATATGGTAGGGTAGATTCCAGGAGGCAGGATTTTAAGCATTCAACCTCTTCATTCATTAAAGTTATTTTCTTATGTTTTGCCTTAACCATTCAGATTGGAGAGAAAAAAAATCAAACTAAAACAAAGGGAGAGTGCTACTGTTGCTCAAAAAACAACTCAATAAAACAACCACACAGAGTAAAAAGAAACAAAGATAAGAAACACAATTCTCACAGGATTTTTAGGGCAATGAAAGGACTTTGTAGGATACTAAAATGGTAGATACATGTCATTATACATTAGTCCAACTCCATAGAATGTACACCACCAAGAGTGAACCCCTGTGTAAGCTCTGGGCTTTGGGTGATAATGACGTGTCAATGTAGATTCATCATTGTAACAACGTACATACTCTGGTTGGGGATACTGATAATAGGAGAGGCCATGCACGTGAGGGAGCAGTCAGTACATGAGACATCTCTGTACCTTACACTCAACTTTCCTATAAACCTAAATTTCTCTAAAAACAAAGCCTATTAAAACAAAGAAAGAAATACATTTGCAAAACCACTGATCTAGTCTAAAGGGAGAAACAAGCCTAGAGAGGATGAATGCCTGGCGTCAGGTCACCTAACTTGTAGGTGTTATAACCGATGAGTTCCCTGAGATTGTGATTTCAATATTGTTTCAAAACACAATCACATTTTACAAGATGATAAAAGCAATGACCTTTAAGCTGTGTGAAAGTTTTCTAGATCTCACACCGAACATGCACACAAGGAATGTGTTTCTTTCCTCTTCCTCTAGTGTTTCTTCCATTGCACCTCAATGTCTTTCAAACAACCAAGCCTTAGGAATGAAACTGAACATCCAGGAGATTCTTACTAAATTGCAAATATGTTAAATGATTAGAATAAAACATCAATCATATGGTAAACATAAATACATGCATGCATGCCTGCTAAGTTGCTACAGTCAGGTCTGACTCTTTGCGACCCTTTGGACTATAGCCCACCAGGCTCTTCTGTCCATGGATTCTCCAGGCAAGAACTAGAGTGGGTTACCATGCCCTCCTCCAGGGGATCTTCCTGACATATTTGGAATCGAATCTGAGTCTCCTGTGGCTCCTGCATTGCACATGGCTTATTTATTGTTGAGCCACGAGGGAAGCCCAAACATAAGCATGTATACACCTAAAAAACTGTAATTTCCATCTGGTTCAACAAGAATTAAATCACTAACCACTGCAGTCACTGATCTTCAACATACCCTGAAGGGAGTTCAGGGTGGAGATCATGAATGAGGCACTCTGTACTCAGAAAAACTAGCAGAACTGGCCTTCAGATAGTTAAGGTATTTTCAGGACAGAACATTTTATGCACCCAAACTTTTGCATTTTCCCATACTTAGACAAGCTTTAAAACTAGTAACTAGGATATCTGACTAGCAGCAACCTTCTACCAAGACTTAACGCTTGCCTGCACATACTCCTTTCACCAATAACACACATATACTGACCTCCCCTACCACACCTTTTTGGAGCAGCTCCCTTTATGGAGCAGTTCCTCAGAGCTATCTGAAAGGCCATCTTCCAGGCCATAGTCCTCAGTAAGTTCTCAAATAAAACTGAACTTACAGCTTTCACATTTTGTGTGTGTGTGTGTTTTTGTTTGTTTGTTTTTTTCAGTTGACAACATGTAGGATTGGGAAGGGGAGAAGAGAACAAAGAATGAGTGGGACTGCGAAAATAGTATTAGGAAAAGCTAAGTCTGCAGAAGGTGAAATAGGTTCAGGAGGAGTTTAAGAACTGCCTGCTAGAAGACCCTACAAGGATAAAGGGTGCATGCGCACACGCATACTTGCACACACACGCGCATATGACCTAGAGCAGATTCCTGAAGATATTCTCAAAATCAATAAATGGTTAAATCATAATCTATAGGGACCTACCAGAATATAAGAAATAGTTAAATAGAATGTTTACAGTTATCTTTAGAATATACGAAATAATTAAATGATTTTTTGTTGTTTAGTCGCTTAGTTGTATCTGACTCTTCGTGACCCCAGGACTATAGTCCATCAGGCTCCTCTGTCCATGGGATTTCCCAGGCCAGAATACTGGAGTGGGTTGCCATTTTCTTCTCCAGGGGTCTTCCTGACCCAGATATCAAACCTGTGTTTCTTGCATCGGCAGGCATATTCTCTACCACTGAGTCACCAGGGAAGCCCCATTCAATAATTATAGACCTATAATTTAACAAACATATCTTTGCTAAATGACAGTTGCATTTTTTATAGTAAATAGATGTCCCTCATTATTGAGAGAGGCACAGCACTAATATAAAATGATAACACTTTTTTAAACTTAGCATTTTAGTTCTTTCTCCTTGCCCACCTGTTACCTAAAGCGAATCATCCACTGAGGACAAGTAACAGATAATTGATACTTCCAGATATTTTAAAACTCTTAGATAGATTTGCATTAAATTATTATGCTTTGACTTTATGGACTGATTTCTCATGACTTGCTGCAGCTTAAAGCCAATACAATTTATTATTGGGAAATTATGAGATTCCTCAGGTTGTAAACACAATCTCTATTTTACATGGTGGCACTAAAAGTGACATTTTTCATGTGTGGACTGTTTCTGCAACTCATAGAAAACATGCACATATAAAGGCAGACTATGCTCATTTGCTGTGCCTGTGATTAAAGTTACTATCATTCAACTTAATCAACATTTTTGAGGGGACATGTCACAGTGTTTTGAAGCTTTAGCTTTGGGTATTTTGGGAAGAAAGCGCACACACCAATTTTAGGAACAAAAATGCATTCACATATCATGAACACTATAGAAGAGATGGTTGGGACTGACAGAAGGAGAGTCCTACGCATCCCCTATCTAATGTAATGAGCAGCCTCAGGAGGAAAGGCCTCAGACTGAGTTTTTAATAATGAGAACCATAGATTCTGGCAGATAGGAAGAGAGAGTCAGTCCGGGGCATGAAAATTCCCATGGGCAAATTCAAATGACTTTGTGATGAGTAAAGGCAGGCAATTTAGCCTGACTATAATTGAAAGCCTGGGTCTGGTGGGGGTGAACTACTAGTATGAAGGAAGGGAATGTGGTCAAAATGTTGTGCATTCTTGGAATGAGGAAAAATATGTGTTCAAAGAGTTAATTCTATTGATTTTTATTGTTGTTGTTCAACATAATTATTTTTGCAACCAACAGATTTTTTTCCACACTGCAGAAATTTGTGGTTGTGGGACTGCGTGTTGCATAATTAGAACAGGATCTATTGCACTAGACTACATTTTTATTTTTTTTGACCTAGATTACTCAATTACTTGATAACCTGAGAAGTTACTTAGAAACCAACTCTCTGGGACTATGTTTATAGGAACTGTAACTCAGATCTAGTTCTGAGCAAATAGGATCATGCCACTCTTGCATTCTTTTTTTCTTCTGAAAAATTCAAGTTTTTTAGCTGAATTTTAAGCTCCTCCATCATCCAACCCATGGTGACCTCTCCTGCTCTTTTTCTACTTCTTCATCTGGATAACTTTTACTTCTCTATGTAGATGGAGTTTAGGGGTTGACTCCTCTGAGAAGACATTCGTGATAGCTCCTAACAGGATCTTTGTTCCTCCTTAGTGTTCCATAAATACATTAGATGTTTCCATCACTGCATTTTCTGCATGACTGTATGGTATCTGTTATTGCACCACTCACTCCCCTAGATGATTCTTGCACATCATTGTCTTCTCAGTTCTTAGTATAAGGGATTCCATAGATTCAATATTTAGTATATCCTTGAGCAGAGGAGAATATTATACATGAATAGTTTCGAGTTTTTCTTTAGGTAAATTGTTCTTGTTTGGTGATAATGTCTTATGCAGTTGGTTATCTATTAAACTGTCACTCATATTTGGGGTTTAAGTTAGATCAAGTTATTTTTATAAGATTTACTATATTATATGATTTAATTCCTAGTCTACATTTAGAAAAGTAACTTGTGGAATGTTTAAGAAATAAGTGAAAGTGAAAGTGAAGTCGCTCAGTTGTGTCTGACTCTTTGCGACCCCACGGACTGACCATAGCCCACTAGGCTCCTCTGTCCATGGGATTTTCCAGACAAGAATACTGGAGTGGGTTGCCATTTCCTATGCAAATGTACATAGTAGGTCCTTACAGAATTGTCTACTGAGCATTTTAGTCTGGAGATTGCTCTTCAACTTTCACTCCATTCACATGGTTATTTTAAGAACTAGGTTAGTTAGTTGTAGGTTAGTGGTTGTGGGATCCCCATTATCTAACTAGGGTTGACCAGTTAAATTTAGGCACCTAACCTGAGCTAAAACATGAGTCCCTCCTTAGGAATTCTGGAATTGAAACACAGAATGTCTGTCACCTTCTTTTGGAGAATCAAAAATATGACATTTAATTTTTGGTAACTAAATTTCCCTCCACGAGGACCCAGGAAGCATAGAAAACCTCTTTAGAGGGAGAAAGAGAAGACTGACCTTGATCATTGGAGAGAAGAGACAACATATGGAAAGCATGTTTTAAACATGTTTGAGATTCTTGTTTCAGTAATTCTTTAGGCCCAGTCATATTCTTGTTCTTGGGTCTCATGAATGACTTGAAGTATCCTTATAATAATCTATACTTTCACTTGAGTCAGTTTGAGTCAGACCTCTCTCACTTACAACAAAGACCTAAATTATTACAATATATTAGACAGGGTCCAAGTTTCTCTTCAATTATGTTTCTGATACATGACACAATTTCTTAAAATATTTCAATTGGGTAATTGCAAACTTAATTCTGGCAACTAATTAGCGAAAAATCAAGGTCTGTGAAAAACAACCATTCTTACCCTGCATGTGTAAAGAAGGAAATTAGAGGCAATTTAGAATTGTACAAGCATAGAATGAATGAAGTCCAAACCCCTAATTTTAATGTTCTTTCCTTTTGTTCTAAAAACTCATTTAAATTATTAGACCCTCAGTGGTAACTAATATAAAAAGAAGGGAAAGCATTCTTCCTCCAATTAAAAGTAAAATGTATTTGAAAATTTTAGACAAATTTTATGTTTTTCTAATTTACCAGAATTTTTTCTGTCATCTCTTCATCTTCTTCGGGTGGTGATTAGAGATTTTTGTAAAGACGAATTCCTGTAACAATCATGTCTATCTGCCACTGGAGAGCACTTCCTTCCCCAGTGCCCCTCACAGACATTTCTCAATTAGACTTTCCAACAATTCTTAGAAGGAAATTGGGTGATATTGTCTGTGACTGCATGGTTTTGGAGGAAACTATCAATTGGGATAAACCAATTATAAGGACAGCTAGTACATCTATCAGCAAAGGATAGAAATCACAACATCCTGAAAGTCTTACTCCTCAAACAGGAAGTCATTATCAAATGAACATTTAGCTAATTCCCTAGCGAAGGTCTGGCTATCATTATAAGATTATTGCAACAAAGTCTTACAAGTGCATCCAACAGATTTTTTTTTTTTTAATTCTTTGTAGTTAAGTATTCTAACATTTTTAATTTCATGAAGATACTGATTTATACAAATTTTGCTTTAGGCTGAATGCAGCTGTCAACCAAGCCTATATAAGCAAACTCTCTATGTGTGTGTTTGACAGAGAAAGGGAGAGGGAGAGGAGAGAGAGAGGGGGAGAGAGGAGGAGAGAGAGGAAGAGGAGAAATTATGGCTATGCTAAGCAGATGAGTGAGATCCTTTTACAATGTATGTGTTTATCAAATTACAGTGCACACTTTAAATATCTTACAATATTATTTGCCAATTGTACTTCAATAAACCTGAAACTATACATAAATATTTTAGCTTACCTGACCCATTTGTATGGGAGTAGTTATGGAGTATTACTCTCTTTGTCCAGTCCCCCAAACCCCGTTTTTTTTTCTTTGTTTGTTTTAGAGCTGTGTTTTAAACCCATCCCTGTGATTATCATGTGAAGAATGAATTAACAAAATGTGAGTTTTTCCACTTCTATGAGACTATTTTCATTTGTCCTAGGATATACGACTGATCCATCCTGGACCAACACATCCCTATCCAAATTTTATTTTGAAAATTAAGGAAAGTTAGGCAGGAGCTCACTATACTCTTGTCAGTTTGAACTGAATGGTATGCTGACATGTAATGTTTAGGAAAGGTGGTGACAGGGTTTAAGTACATTTTTACTAATCAGGTTGCTATTTTGCAATGATGAAGTTGTGAGTTTTAGCATTTATAATCCAATCACATCATTTGAGAAAGGGTAATAAAGCAGGGCTTTTATGATGTATCCAATCAGAGATAAAGACAGGGAACATGATTGTCTTCTCTAATTTTGTTATGAATCACAAAATACATAATTTCCATGATAATATGCAAGGAAATCTTAAGAGAGATGTGTGTGCTCTGTTAGGGTTCACTTTTTTCTATGAGACAGCTTAAAGGGGGGCATTGGAGCATTTTTACACTGGTTGCTGCTCAAAGACAGGGAGCCTTGACAATGGAAGGAAATAGCCATTAACACCAGAACCTGGATTTCACAGAGAACCACTTAAACCCCGAATCCAACAGTAATATGCGCAGTGTTGTTTACGCAAACTGAAAATAGACTAAGAATGATGTTCACCTGGGCTTCAGGCTGCTTCTTCTGAGACGGTTGACTTCGAGGAATACACATGAGCTAAAATCAAATTCTGGAGAAGGAAATGGTAACCCATTCCAGTATTCTTGCCAGGAGAATCCCATGGACAAAGGAGCCTGGCAGACTACAGTTCATGGGATTGCAAGAGTCAGACACGACTTAGCACTATCTTTCTTTTTTCTTAACATCAAGTTTGCCCTACTCAATTCCTTTTGGAAGAGACATCTTCTTCTATGGAGAGTTATTACCATGGGCTAAATTCAGTAGTAAATAATTTATGAAGATAATGGTGATGCTGGTGGTGATGATAATAAAAGAAAATGAAAAGAAAAGCTAAAAATAAATAAAAGTGAAGAATAAGAGGAGACATGAAAAGAGAAAATGAAAAAAAAAAGACAAGGACAGAAGCTTAATAACTAAGTGCTGCACCTTGTATTTCATAAACAAAGATTTTCATGACTCTATAAAGCAGATATTATTTCCCCATTTTACAGATGAAAAAATGATGACTATAAAAATGAAGAGATTTATCCAAGCATCTGCTGTTTTGATGCTCAAAATCAATTTCCCTATTCCATTTTTTCCCTTATAAGAGCATTCCAATTTTTAGTTTTTCCTCACTGATCATCCACTCTCATGTGCTGAAGATGGAGCGTGAGGAGATGTGGCCCAGAGTTAAGCTGTCCAATCAATGTACTTCATTCCTCTGGCCTTAGTCATTGGCACAGGAATGCATTTCTCAGGCTTAAATCTTTTGTTTGAAAACTATTAGGCTGAGAAAGCTCACCTTCCCACTGAGCTTGAACCTGGAAGCACATAGCACTGGAACTGCTAGCCTCCATCGCATCACCAAGTGGAGCCCAAGAATAAAGTCAATAGAGAAAAGAGATTGAGAATGGAGGTAAAGACAGCATCCTGGGGACACTGTCAAAACCTTAAAGCTAACCATGCCTAAAAACTACATTACTCTGGAAATTTTATTTATGTAACATTTTTTGTTCCTGCAAATATGTATGTGCATATAAATTTGTGTTGTTCTTTAACTGATGGCAGGAAAAAAAATAGTTTGACTAATACATAAAGCCAATTAAAGAGTTAGTGGTTAAGAAGTTATTCAGAGGAAGTTTCTCTGACTTTACTATTTATACAACATATTGTACCATCCCTCAATTTAAAGGAAAATCTATAACACAAATAATATCATTTAACAGGAGGACTAGCCTAATTTTGGTTTGACTTATTACAATATATTTTTCCCTTCTTTTGAAAAGCTAGGATAATAACATTATCTCTTGGAGTTGTTATAAATACTCCAAGATACCTTGTGTAAAATGTCTTGAATAAACACAGTCACATGGTAAACAGGCAGATGCTAAAAATTTATGTTAGAAAGTCTTAGAATTATTCATAATTCTTGTAGTTGAGTATGCCAGAGAACAACCATTTTCAAAATTTGTCTTTCTTTTAGGTGATAAGAATCATTAGGCTATCATTTACCTGGGTCTTCACTTGTTCTTTTCAAATCAAACAAAAGAGAAGGATAAGAAATGCTAAATATAAACACTTTATACCTTATACTTCGGTGTAACAGTTTTAACTGGACTATATTTTAAAGGAATCATTTTTCAGAAAATCAGCTCACAACTTTGGTGTTTCGGGATCTCTGAGTCAAGAAAGCCACCAGAAGGGACTTTTTTGGGTGTCAACATAGGGACTTTCCTGGTGGCTCACTAGGAAAGAATCTGCCTGCAATGCAGGAAACCCAAGTTTGATCCCAAGGTCAGGAAGATCCCCTGGTGAAGGGAATGGCTACCCACGCCAGTATTCTTGCATGGATAGTTCCATGGACAGAGGGGCCTGGTGGGCTATGGGGTTGCAAAGAGCTGGATATGACTAAACAATAACACTTTCACAGTACTTTCATATTGACATGAAATTTGGATAAGTTTTGCACTTGGAAGACTTATTTGGATCAGTATGCACTACAGATACATCCTCCCACACTGGGGGTCATGCTAAATTTATAGTATTTGTTTGGAATCAAAGCACATAGAAAAGGAAAGTGGGAATTGAGTTGTTTCAAGAATAAAGAAAATACCCGATAAATGCAAAGCCAGACCATTCTGAGGAAAAAAAAAACAGTCAAGTTACCGACACTTATGCCAAGCACACAGAATTAATCTGATTCCAGTTGTTCACAGGCAGAATCAAGGGGAAGAGTATGAACTACAACCTGCTAGTAACTCCCATTGGACAGGGACCACGACATGTCAAAAGGTCCATGTAAATTTGAAACTTTAAAATCTAGAGGTGTGTTGAGAAGTGCTCTCGCAATATTTTTCAAGTCTCTCCTTGAATAGCAGTGACAATCTGCCAGGGGAAGTGAGTGCAACAAATCTCTACTTAATATCTCCCAAAAGCCACAGGTGCAAGCTGATTTCTCAAGCCAGCCTCTAGAGACAAGCAAACATTATATTACAACGGATGTCATTAGACGTGCAGAAGGTAGCATAAAATGCCTAATTTATTCACAAAGTGACATTTTATTTAGTGCAAATAGGTAATTTGGGCATTTACCAGAGGCACTTTCAGTAATAAAAGGGTGTTACTAAAATAGGTTAGAACACCTGACATTGTTGTCTTTATAACACAAGTTGCCGTTGTTCTTCGGCTGTGGCAGAATTTAACCGTAACCTATAAGATGTCTAGTGCTCAATATCCTTCCTAATGAACATATGCTCCTCCCTAGTCCAACACGACATGATACCTCCCTGGCCGTAAGCTTTGGAGGTCAAGTTCCTGTTTATTACTATGCATCAGTGTTTCCGGAGTGATTTTTGCATAGGAGTGTCTTTTGGAGCTCTGCATTAATTTACTGCTGCAGTCAAAGGTTAACTACTGTAGTGAACGTGTGCTTAGTTGAACACAGGGTCACTGTGTACTTTTGGTGCTTTGACAATTTATATCTGTTTATGGTCTCTGGCAATATGGCTTGAGAGTGGGGTCATCCTCAAACATTAGCTATTTTCTCTGTTCCCATCAGCCCTATAAACATTGAACAACTGCTGCATCATTCTAGAGAGCTGCAGTTTTTTTCTCATCCCCTTATTCTTTGCATGTTTACGCTTATTGCTGGATGTACACAAAGCATATATTAGGAATCAATGACATATGACAAGTGGCTGTCAAGTGCGCAGATTAACCAAACGTAGCGGAGTCTATTTCTTGCTGAAATTGCAAGGGAGGTAAAGCCCATTTTCTCTGTGTTCTTTTCAAGTTCGGATCTAGTTCCCAACTTAGTCCCAAGATCCAACATAAACTTCATGTCAGCTCCTTAAAGGGAAGTGAATTCATACCTTCCATTGATACCTAGGCCCAGCAGTGTTTCTGATATTGTTGACTAAAAAAGATGCACAACGTGAGAGTTGTGAATTAAGTTTTATTTGGGGCAAAATGAGGACTGCAGCCCTGGAGACACAGTACCTCAGATGGTTCTGAGGAAGTGCTCCAAAGAGGTAGAGGGGAGATCAATATATAGGATTTTAGTGAAGGGGGAGTTGAGTGCGATCACATGCTTATTTCACAAAAGGTTTTCTGCTCTTTATTCACCATGAAGGGATTTAGTGTTTTTCTAGATATGAGGAGATGCAAAGATTGGGATAATGAAAACATTTCCTGAAAATTTCTACCCTTATGGCAGAAAGTGAAGAACTAAAGAGCCTCTTGATGAAAGTGAAAGAGGAGAGTGAAAAAGCTGGCTTAAAATTCAACATCCAGAAAACTAAGATCATGGCATTCGGTCCCATCACTTAATGGGAAACAGATAGGGAAACAATGGAAACAGTGACAGACTTTATTTTGGGGGGCTCCAAAATCACTGCAGATGGTGACTGCAGCAATGAAATCAAAAGACGCTTGCTCCTTGGAAGAAAAGTTATGATCAACCTAGACAGCCTATTAAAAAGCAGAGACATTACTTTGCCCACAAAGGTCCATCTTGTCAAAGCTATGGTTTTTCCAGTCATGTATGGATGTGAGAGTTGGACTATAAAGAAAGCTGAGTGCTGAAGAATTGATGCTTTTGAACTGTGGTGTTGGAGAAGATTCTTGAGAGTCCTTTGGACTGCAAGGAGATCCAACCAGTCTATCCTAAAGGAAAGCAGTCCTGAATATTCATTGGAAGGACTGATGCTGAAACTGAAACTCCAATACTTTGGCCACCTGATGCAAAGAACGGATTCACTAGAAAAGACCCTGATGCTGGGAAAGATTGAAGGCGGGAGGTGAAGGGGAAGACAGAGGATAAGATGGTTGGATGGCATCACCGACTCAATGGAAACGAGTTTGAGTAAACTGCAGGAATTGGTGATGGCCAGGAAAGCCTGCTGCGCTGCAGTCCATGGGGTTGCAAAGAGTCAGCACAACTGGGCGACTGAACTGAACTGAAAGACCTGCTCCACCAGTTTCCTGGAGCACAGAGTGCCTCACTCCGTCCTGAACTCCCTTCAGGGAGTTGAAGGTCAACCAGTTGGAGCAGCACAGGGTTCAGTCTCTGCAGAGGCAGATGGCAAATGCTCTTGGCAAGCGCCAATTTGTAGCTGACACAGTGCTTAGCATATGTTTTTTGAACTGAGTTAAGACATAAACTTATTGTTTATCAATTTATGGTACCTTTTTATTTTAACAAATGAATCTTGAAGGTCTACATATCTTTGAGAAATACAAGACAATCTCAAACTGTGGATTTCAAAGGCTGATGGGGCTTCCCTGGTGGCTCAGAGAAAGAATCTGCCTGCAGTGCCAGAGCCAGGTATGATCCCTGAGTTGGAATGATCTCCTGGAAAAGGGAATGACTACTCCAGCAGTTTTGCCTGGAGAATCCCATGGACAGAGGAGTCTGGCAGGCTACAGTCCATGGGGTCTCAAGGACTGAGTGATGAACACTTTCACTTTCAAAGACTAATAAGGAGAGGCATTTTGAGGGAGGGGACTTTGGTGCATTTCTTTTATCACATTTTGGACCAAAGCCTGCCAATAAAGCTAGACCTGAATGATATCTAACTTTAAAATAAGATAAAACTAATACCTCACCTCCTGTGACTATGTAAACTGCCCACATGGCAGGCTTTCCTGCTGAGAGAAATAATGATTCTTTAAAAAGAGACTTCAAATGGTTGTAAAATATAAGCTTCATAATTAGGAAGCTGAGAGAGAAATCCACCAAGCATTTCATTATTACAACTGCGGCTGTGCTCTCTTCCCACGGTGGCAGATGGTTTTAGGGGGCCCTACATGCGATCCACGCCAGCTTTTCAGGGTACCGCACTGCCCTGAAACAGAGCACAATTAATGCTCTCATGCAGGTTTTCTTAACAACACCTGTGAATGTAGAACACAACCATTTGAGGAAAGTTTGAGGTGCCCCTCCCTCAGGTTTGTGAGTTGCTTAAAGTTCGCTGCTAAACGGGAAGGCCTCCTTTCCAGTGAAAAGGTGGTCAAAAGGTAGTCCACAAATGATGGCAGTCCAGGAGCTGTGTTCAGCACACAGCTGAGCGCGAAAGGTCCGCCCAAGACACCACCTTCTGTGATTTCCTTTCTCCTGAGTCAGCAGGGACCACCATGCACAGGGACCTTGGACATGCCAATGATCAAAGAGCACAGATTTGTCGATTCTACTTCCTACTGGCTAGTAAGAAAAGAAGTACACAAACAGGGAAAATGTGTTTTGAAGTCCTTTCTCCTAGAGGACTTCAGAACACATCCCAGCCCTGTGAATAGATTCTAAGGCACTAAGCTATCAATAAGACACTCTGTGAGACTTAGGGCCACAAACAAAATTCCTGAATCTTACCTCCATCTATGCTTAATATAACTGACTGCTAGTTTATTGGTCATGGCCAATAAAGACAACTACCCAGGAGAGAATATAACCTTTAATCACACAGCTCTCAGTAAGATTTTTTGTTTTAAATTTTATGAATGCAGTATGAAATTTTTATTATTTCACTCTATTTTTGATATTGCTTGTATGTGCATGTTTCATATGCCCTCCTGACTTCCTATAAAACCCTGGTTTAGGTGGCCGATTGATATGCACAAGTAATCACAAGTGGAATTCTGAAAATACTTTCATCATCGCTATGGTGCGACTCCTTGGAGAAGGAAATGGCAACCCATTCCAGCTTTCTTGCCTGGAGAATCCCATGGACAGAGGAGCTTGGTGGGCTACAGTTCATATGTTTGCAAACAGTCGGACAGGACTGAGCGTCTCAGCACGTGATACAACTCTTACATTCGAGTAAGAAATAGTTTGAGGAAGAACAGCAGTTTAATACTGAACTTAATATTCAAATAAATAAAAGATAGGAAGCGCTCCAGGAACATCTGATTCCCTGAACCTTACCTCTTCCACTCAGAAAAGTCTGCTGAAAAACACATTAGGAGTCAGTAGCAACAAAATTAATTCCTTTGTGATATCAGTCAGTGCTGCAGATAGACTATTATGTTGCAAGCTTATTGGACACAAAATCTATATGATTAGATATACTTTTGGATTTTTTTGTAATGATGATTAAAACTATGATTGTGGTCAGTCTGGACGGTATCCACTAGAGTCATGCAGTAAGAAATCTTAGCACAGTTTAAAGCTATCCATGTCATTTGTTCTCAGGCAAGAGTATATGTACCAGTCTGTGCTCCTCCATAATGTATTTCAAAAATTTTGAATTGCACTAAAACCAAGATTCCTTAAGGGCTCCCATTACAATAAATGCTGCTAGAAATAGCAATTATTGGGGTATGTTTGTCTGTGTCTCTGTGAGTATGTGCCTTCCCCCACTGAGTTATAAAACCATAATTCTTTGCATTAATACTGAGATTGTGGAACCTCAGTAATATATCCACTGCTAAGACACCACACAATGGGAGTCTTACATGTGAGTAAAAAATGTTGAATAAAGATTAGCCTTGATTTAAGCAGCATTACAAATATCTGATTCTGCATTTATTTTTCAATTGTTCATAGTTACTCTTTTATTATGTACTCAGCTTGAGACTTCTATTTGACCCTAGATTGTTCATTATTACAGGAAACACAACATAAAAACCTACCTTTCTGGATTCTAATATCCACCAGTAAAACCCTGGAGTTTTATAGAAATAGATACAGGTATTGATTTCTCTCCATAAAGATCATAAGGAATTCACAACTTCTTGGCCACTTTTAATTAGCATAAAACATGCTTTGTTGAATGAAATGCTGGGTTTCTGAATCTTTAAAGAGAAATTATTATAGCCCAACTAGAAATGTAAAAATCCACAGTCTCTAAGAAAAATTTTCTTCTCTTCAACAATATGCTCTCAAACTCCTTATGTGGAAGTTAGATGGCAAAATACTTTTGATTTCTACCCATGGTACTGCTGGAGAAGGAAATGGCAACCCACTCCAGTGCTCTTGCCTGGAAAAGCCCAGGGCCGGCGGAGCCTGGTGGGCTGCCGTCTATGGGGTCGCACAGAGTCAGATACGACTAAAGTGACTTGGCAGCAGCAGCAGCATGGTACTGCGTTTACTTTTTCTGTACATTTACACCATGCCTACAATTGACTGAATGGTTCAAAGCAATACAATGTTATTATAAAGCTTTTGCAAGGCTGTGGTGATGTTTTTTTCTGCCCTTGTACATTACTTGTCACTGTGGAAAATGTACCAGGATAAACACTGAGATCTTAGCAGAATAGAGAGGTTGTTTCCAAATGTGTGCCTGGCACAAAGAAAGATTTCACACTGAATTTGAAACTCTCAGGTCTCATTTTGATAAGAAGGCTCCCTTTTTCATGGTAGCAAAACAAACCTGTGTGAGTCACTTGTCACTCATGACCACTTGTTACTTGGGGAAACCATATATGTATCAAGGAAGCGTCATCTTCAAGGAATTACCAAAAATTTCCCTCTGAAGCAATTAATTAAAGTAGACATACATCTCTCAGATTTATAACCTTAACTCTGTCAGTAATTTACTGCAGGCCTCAAGTGACAAGCAGTGTGAGCTGGATAGCATGGTGTTTTCCAAAGGTTCAATTGCAAGATTAATTTTAGTTGGTAATAATATTTGAAACACCCAGCATGCAAAAAGTTCCCCTTTATAGTCTTTCAGTGCTTCTTGTTACATCAAAGAGAAAAATTCTGCAGCTATATGTCTTTAACATCTCTTTAATACTTTCCAATCTCTCTGTGGAACAAAGAAAAGGTCTCAGGCTCAGAGTTTTTGGTAGATAACACGGTCTTACTAAACTGAATAACACTGATGGTTTCTTAGAGGGGAGTGTGGAAATACGTAATGGTATCTTCTATTTATAACAATCAATAATAGGTATTTTAGAATTAAAGTTTGCTTTTATAGTATATTCAAAAATTAATAAACGGATTTAAGAAAGCCATTTCAACAGTAAGGAACAGGAAGTAGGGGATGTGATATAGCACCTTTCTGAAAAGTTGTATGTAGTGGAATCCAGATATTCTAAAGTCAAGGAATATGTAAGTTGCTCAGTTGTGCCTGACTTTTTGCGACCCCATGGACTATAGCCCACCAGGCTCCTCTGTTGATGGAATTCTCTAGGCAAGAATACTGGAGTAGGTAGCCATTCCTTTCTCCAGGGTATCTTCTCAACTCAGATCGAGCCTCTGTCTCCTGCTTGGCAGGAAGATTCTTTACTGTCTGAGCCAACAGGAAAGTCAAGAAAGTGACTTCGGACAGCTCTTTGGAAAGGACATGGTACAAATCGAGTCACACATTTGGTTGGATGAACCAGTTGTCTTCCCTATAGTGCAATGATGAATTTAGACACAGATTGATTGCCTTTTGTGACTTTGCAGAAAGGCCAGGTGAAGCTGATCCAGAAGACTTTATGGCATGTACAAATGAGAAGAAGGTTTGAATATAACAGAGGAATAAGCTCTGAACATTTAGTGTATCTATGAATCTCCTGGGATCTTGTTAATTTTCATTTCGTAGGTCTGGGGTGAGGCCTGAGATTCAGCATGTCTCAGGAAAAGTCCCTACTGCTAGTCCAAAGTAGCAAGGAACACAGTACATTCAACACTGAATTCCTGATAATTCTTACTAAAATGCAGTGGAGGAAGCATCCCTGGATACAGCGCATTGGAGATAGGCCAGCAACAGTAAATTGATTTCCTAACTTTTACTGGGATTTTGTTGGCTAGAACTCTGTATTATAATTCAATGGGAAGCCATCACACCATTGTCATGGAAGGGTACACCCACCCCTACAGAAACAGACTGCTTAGACAGGAGGCAAAGCCCGGGTGAATGTCACGAAGATATACATTCATATGGAAATGTCCAGACCTGGGGGCAGGAGCATATGGGTTAGGACAGCAGAGCACAGAAGTGCTATCATTATGAGAGAACACTGGGACACATGGGGAAATGTGTGGTGTGTTACTAGACACAGATTGTAAAATCAGCGCAGAAAAAAGACAGAGTAGTGATGGGGATTTCAACTCTCCAGACATCTGCTGGAAGTCTCATTTGGTTAACAGCAGAATGTCTAACAGGTCCTTGACTGGCTTTGCTAACAGCTTCATCTCCCAGAGGAGAAAATTTCCCAGGGAACTGCCATCCTGTACTCATTTTTGGCCAACCAGGAAGAATTAGTTGGCATTTCAACAGTGCGAAGTAATTTAGGAGTGAGACATCATATCATTTCAGTTTCTGATAGGTTGAGAGGGAAAAGACAGTCAAATACACTAGAATTTATTTAACTGGATTCCAAACAATTTGGAGACACTTCACATGAGATCTTTGGATGGCAAATTTTTATCAGTTCTCAAAGATTCAGTTTTGGTTGTGTACTACAAAATGATCTAAAGGTAAATGAAAATAAGAGATACCTGGAAGTCACTGTAAATATTTAGGAAACAGCTTGATGGCCCAAGAGACTTTCATTGTTCAGGGAGCCAATGTTTTCTCTATTACTGGATATAATCTCTTTGTAGAGGGAAATGAACAGTGGCAGAGTTGGATGACCTCCACTTTGTCATCCCTGCTCAAGCCCCCTAATTAGCTTTGTACCTTCAAAGCATCATTCTCTTTTTCACCTCCAGGGCCTTCTACATGCGGTCATCTTCTTTGAGAATATTCCAACTTGTTGAATGCTAATTCCAACTCACAATTTGATGTCAGCTTAATCATAAAGTAGGTGTTCTAGACAGGTTGTATGCTAAGTCACTTCAGTCATGTCCAGCTCTGTGACCCTATGGATTGTAGCCCACCAGCCTCCTCTGTCTATGGGATTTTCTAGGCAACAACATGGGAGTTGGTTGCCATTTCCTCATCCAGGGGATCTTCCTGACCCAGGAATAGAGCCTCATCTCTTACGTCTCCTGCATTGGCTGGTGGGTTCTTAACTACTAGTGCCACTTGGGAAGCCCATTCTAGACAGGTTCAGTTCAGTTCAGTCGCTTAGTCGTGTCCGTCTCTTTGCAGCCCCATGAATTGCAGCACGCCAGGCCTCCCTGTCCATCACCAACTCCTGGAGTCCACCCAAACCCATGTCCATCGAGTTGATGATGCCATCCAACCATCTCATCCTCCGTCGTCCCCATCTCCTCCTGCCCTCAATCTTTCCCAGCATCAGGGTCTTTTCCAATGAGTCAACTCTTCTCATGAGGTGGCCAAAATATTGGAGTTTCAGCTTCAACATCAGTCCTTCCAATGAACACCCAGGACTGATCTCTTTTTAGGATGGACTGGTTGGATCTCCTTGCAGTCCAAGGGACTCTCAAGAGTCTTCTCCAACACCACAGCTCAAAAGCATCAATTCTGCTGTGCTCAGCTTTCTTTATAGTCCAACTCCCACATCCATACATGACCACTGGAAAAATCATAGCCTTGTCTAGATGGACCTTTGTTGGCAAAGTAATGTCTCTGCTTTTAAACATGCTGTCTAGGTTGGTCATAACTTTCCTTCCAAGGAGTAAGCATCTTTTAATTTCATGTCTGCAATCACCATCTGCAGTGATTTTGGAGCCCAGAAAAATAGTCAGCCACTGTTTCCACTGTTTCCCCATCTATCTGCCATGAAGTGATGGGACCAGATGCCATGGTCTTAGTTTTCTGAATGTTGAGCTTTAAGCCAAGTTTTTCACTCTCTTCTTTCATTTTCATCAGATCCTCCTAAAACAGTCCACATTTTCCCATTATTCAAAACATTTTGTGTGTCCATCTTTTCCAACAATTATTAGGTTCATTGATCTTGTCTGTTTTCTTTTTATTGTATTTGCAGCATTTAACCAATCCCTGCCATATTTTACAATCTCGTAAACATTTGTGCTATGAATGACATAAAGTGTATATCATTCTAACCCCTTACGATCAAGTCCTCTATCTTATTAGTGTCTCCATCCTCTTAGGTTTTAATAGTGTTTCCTATGCATTTTTATTTGTTAAGTTGACTTTATTCTTCTGTCCCTTCTCACACTCACTTTTAACTTTTTCTACTTGTTTTCTCAGAGAGAAATGAAGAAGAAATGGACATTTCAGTTCATTCCTTGACTCTTTCTTTCAAAAAACATTTCAGATTATTAAATAAAATGTAAAAAGAGAAAAGTAACAAGACATAACTATGTCCCTAAAGATGAACATTTTGAAGAGCAGAAATAGAACAGGAACTCAGAGTGCTGAGGCTGATTTCTCCCAATTCTTCTGGGGGTTTTGGGTCTCAGAACAAAAAGAAGTATCTATATGGAGGTCATGGTGGTTAAAATTTCTCCATTTTGTTTCGTGGAGACTGAACCCAAGTTCATTCTTTAAAACTATAGCCTGGCACATCCTTTTTCTGGTTAGGAAACACTTGTAGCTGAGTGATTCCTGTGATTAAAGCTGCTATAAAGTTAAATTAAAGGGTGAGAACAGGCACAATCTCTTAGTCAAGCCTGGGCCAGGATGACCACCTGTTGGGTGACTGAATCCCACAGGACAGGAATCCTGAGCCACAGTTATGAGACTATGAGAACTTGGTTTTGGACCAGGGGGCTTAAGAGTCCTCTTTAAAGGTTGAATGTTGTAGGGAGGTTTCCATTGGAGATGAAATTTAAAGCCAAATTATCAAAACTGACTGAGAAATGTTACAACATGCAGGGTCACAAAATTGACAATCAGATGATTAATTCATTCCAGTTCAAATGGAAATGATCCAAAACAGTGACTTTACACTGAGTATCTTTAGGATCTTTGAAAATAAATGAAGAAAGCCCAACATAAGGAACATAAATTATCCCAAAAAATTCATGGAAAGAAGAAATTAAGAACAGGTGGGGATTTTTAAAAGAGCCAATTAGTATTACTGCAGTGAAAAACACAGTCACTGATTTAAAATGAAAACAACAACAAAAATATCAATCTAGTGGGGGAGTTGAAACACTAAACAGGTAATACAACTATGTGGTGCATGCAGTTATGAAGATAAGCAGATGATGACACAAATGCTCTGATCTAGCCTGGTTCTTGGAGGAAAAAGAAATCAGAAAAGTCAACAAGGTTGAACTATCTTGAAGGAAGAGCAGAAGTTAGCAGATAAAGAGAGGATATCTGCCAGAGACGGAACAGGCAAGGCGAGAAACAGTGTCTAGATGAACTAGAAACAGTTCAGTGTTATTGGAGCAAAAAGGATAAGTAGAGAGGCTGACAAATAGGACTGGGGAGAGGCCAAATCATGAAGGATCTTTGATGCTATGTTTGGAAGCCCAGATTTTATCTTATGGTGGAAAAAGACAGTATTGGAGGGCAAAATGTAAGGTCCAACATGGTAAAATTTATTTTTGATCTTGGGTTCCTTTTAAGACTGGGTGGAGGATAAATAAGAAGGGATTGGTAAGATCAGGGTCAGAGAAATTAGAAGACAGCTTTAATAGGCCAGCTTGGGAATGACAGTCACTGCAACATTTTCTTATTCATCTTTGTACTGCAAGCGCTCGATTCAGAATCTGGCACAGAGTAGGTACTTAAATCAGTTCTGATAATGTGATTTTGCTCAACTGGAAGTCAAATAATTTGCAAAATTGATAAACGTGGAGTCATCGTTAGCCACAGATCTATAGTCAGAGGTAGTGTGTCTAAAGATAGATCGGCAGGGATTCTGATCAACATAAATCTTTTGCATGGATTTCAGAAAGATAGCTAGATGATATCTTGCTCTAAATGATTCATTTTAATCACATACTCCTGGAGATAAGCTGGCCATTGGCTAAGGCTTGGAATGATATTTGTCATGACAGGATTTGAGCTGTGTCCAGAATTTCTGTGTGACTGGACAAATCCCATGCCAAAGGGTCAGAGGAGCATTCCATTCTCATTATAACACTAGTTTGAGGAAATTAGTGGGAGGAAAAAACATTTCATTTACAGGATGGGGGAAAAAAGCCTGCAAAATGGTAAATATGTATATTGAAATAAACACCCTGCATGGCCAGGACACGTTCCTGCCTTTGGAAGTACACAGGCTGCTTCCTGCACCTAACTGTTGGCATGCAGCAAATGTAAAATATTAGCAATAATAATTACACTCTGCATATGCTTAATGTCTATCAATAAGGCAATGGCTCTTAAATTCCCTTAAGCTTCTTTCCATTAGAAGCAGTAAATTAAATATATATATTCAAACAAATTAAATGCTGCTAACAGCTTTTCTAATTTGTAAACACTTGCATAAACATGAGCTTTATCAAATGCTTAATTAATCTGAAATGCCAACTTAAAGAGTGAAGTAATGAACAATAAGCATATTACCACCTTAGGATATTATTCCATCTGGGTGTTTTTACAAGAAGTTTAAAGATATGCTTTCTGTATATACTAGCTAAAGTTGTGAAAAATCAATCAGCTCTTAGGGATTAAGAACAGTTTGGGATTGAACAAGGTTGGTTAGGTTTCTGAATAAACTATTTAATGAAAAAGAAAATCTCATAGGCTTTTAATAAGCAATTCACTTTTAAGTCAATGAAAGTGAGGTCTGAATTCTATACATTTGAGTTTTCACTTATTGCAATATTGCCAACAGTTTTGCTACAATTTAAGTAGCAAAAATAATTTGCAGGACTCTAACTTTATAAATTTAGGATTTATATCAGTTCTTTTTAAAAAATCTACTAGAAAATATTCCATTTAAAAAGTTTTCTATAATTATTGCTTTTTATAAAATTTTGATATGGATATTGTATATGATACATAAAAGGTGGGAGTTGTTGCCTTTGACAAATTCGCCTTTTATTTCCTCTCATTGCACGTATTAAGCATTCAAAAACACTCAGGATAACTGTTACACAAATGAACAGCCATATGAATATGAGACCTACCATCAAGTGAGGAAAAAGTACAACCTCTCCTATGTATTGGGCTTCCTGGTGGCTCAGATGGTAAAGAATCCGCTGGCAATGCAGGAGACCTGGGTTTGAGCCCTGAGTCAGGATGATCTGGAGAAGGGAATGGCTACCCACTCTAGTATTCTTGCCTTGAGAATCCCATGGATAGAGGAGCCTGGCGAACTACAATCCATGGGGTCACAAAACGTTGGACATGACTTTGTGACTAACACTCCTTTGTATTCATAACTCTTATTTGTTAAATGGAAGACGGAAGACATAAGTGATTGAAACAGCCTCTACTATCTATGAGATGCTTCAGCTTTGTTACCCAGATCATGAAGAATCCCTAAAGTATTATTAGCCAAAGAATCATGCAAACTTAAACATAGAAGTAGCCTTAGAGATGTTTATCTAAACTCACCCATTTTATAGAATGGAAAATAAGCCCTAGAGATAATTACATAGATACAATGATTCACAATAGAGGTGAATAAGAAATTTCTTGTGTCCCCATTGCTAAGCTACTTAGGGTTCTTTCATTCCTTAAAACATGCTTCTATCCTGAGATATAGATAACCATCCTTCTGGGGCAGTGTTTTGGCATTTATGCTTGTTCCTAATAGTAGTATGGCATAGACCAAATCTTTCTAGCCCACTGATGAGAATGCTATGTAGGGCAGAATCAGAAGTCTCAGTGAAATCGAGGTAGATTACATCTATTGCTTCCCCTTTATCTTTTGGCCTGCCACTCTATCAGAGAGGGAAATTAAGGTGATCTGGCGTGATTCACTCTTCACAAAACTTTGTTTGCTGCTCAGAACTCTGTTCTTCTCCAGGGGATTGTAATATGACTTTTTGATATTTTTTTCCCCTAGTATCTTGATTGTTACAGCTAAGCTGACCATTCTGTAATTAGGTGAACAGAGTATTTCTAAGAATTTGTGTCTTTAAGGCAAGGTCTAAATATGCTCTTTCTTTTGGAAACTTTCTTTGCTTTTTAAAAGTTCTAGCAATTAATAATTGGGTATTCTACAAAATTATGTATTACCAAACTCTGAGTTGGCAGAATTCATGTCATCAGACTGCTGATTTTAAACATGCAATGATGTGTAAAGCATGTTCAAGTATTTTCTGCTTTTCCAATTTTTGGCTTCTGTATCTCTCCTCTTGATTTTCTGGGCAGCAGTTGTTCTCATTTTCTGTCTCAAGATAACCTTTTTTTTTTTTTTAAGACATAAGTAAAAATCTAAAACAAAATACTGAAATCACTGTGGTTTTTATGTTTTCTCATCTGTCTGTTATCAGATTTCTCTCCCTTCTTAGTCACATCTGACATTTTGCTTGATTCTATTTTGCTTCTTAGAACTTAGGAATCATTCTTCATTATCTCTTCTACATTTACAAAAAATTTACTCTTATGTGTGATTTTCACCACCTATTATTAAGGAACAAACAGTTTGAGCATGTTAATTTTTCTCCTATGATACCTACTTGGTTATGATTCTGACCATACTATTCTATAGGTACAGGTGGTGTGGTACCAAGGCTTCATTCACTCATTCATTTATTCAACAATCATCACCAAGCACTTACTGGCATGAAGATGTAGGAGATGTTAGTGTAAAATGAACAAGTGTACTGCTCCTATGGAGTTTATTTTCTAGTGAAAGGTACAAGAAAATATATGTTATATACATATATGTATATCTAATTTCAGTAAGTTGTAATCAATATGAAATAATCAAGAGTAACACTAATGGATGGAGGTGGGGTGTGTGTGAGCAAATGCATTTGAGTAGTGACTTCAACGATAAAAGTGCTAGTCACTCAGTCACATCTGACTCTGTAACCCCATGAGCTGTAGTTCACCAGGCTCCTCTGTCCATAGAATTCTCCAGGCAAGACTACTGGAGTGGGTTGCCATTCCATTCTCCAGGAGACCTTCTTTACACGTGGATCAAACCTGAGTCTCCTGCATTGCAGGTAGATTCTTTACTAGGGTGTGTGTAATCAAATGCTTTTGAGTAGTGACCTCAAAGATAAGAAGGAGCTGGTTATTTGAAGATGATATAAGATGTCTCAGGCAACAGGAACCAGCATGTGTAAAGCTTTGTGGAGGATAAGGATGAATGTGCTTTGAGACCCTGGTTCAGAGTCTCAATGATTACCTATGCCATTTAAAAATGAATATTCCTCATCCTTGCAGCCATTTCAGAGTATCCTTACTTGGTACCCTCTAACCTCTGTGGACCATCCTCTCTTCTGGGTGCCTTGCATCTCAGGCACATCCACCTGGTACTTTTCTGTGGTACGCCAGTGAGACATTAAAAAGTAACGACATCACTTTGCCGACAAAGATCCATATAGTCAAGGCTACTGTTTCTCCAGTAGTCATGTTTGGATGTGAGAGCTGGAGCATAAAAAACAAACAAACAAACAAACAAAAAAAAAACCCAACAGAGAGCCAAATAATTGATGCTTTCAGACTGGTGCTGGAGAAGACTCTTGAGAGCCTTGGAGAGCAAGGAGATCAAACCAGTCAATTTTAAAGGAACTCAGCCTTGAATACTTATTGGAAGGACTGATGCTGAAGCTCCAATACTTTGGCTACCTGATGCGAAATGAGCCAATTCATTGGAAAAGACCCTGATGCTGGGAAAGACTGAAGGCAGGAGAAGGGAGTGACAGAGGATGAGATGGTTGGATGGCATCGCTGATTTTGGACATGAACTTGGGCAAACTCCAGGAGATGGTGAGAGACAGGGCCCTGGAGTGCTGCAGTCCATGGGGTCTCAAAAAGTCAGACATGACTTGCTGACTGAACAACAGCAGCAAAGTGAGGCATGTTTATTCACTCCCACTCAAGGCAAGAAGCAACTGGCAGAAAGGGTATTTAGGGAAATCTGGTGTTTCCTTCTGCCTTTTTTTTTTTCTCGTCACAGTTTACTTCAGTAAAAACCACATGTAAAAGGAAACAAAGGCCAACTTTTAGTTTTATTTTTTAATAAAATCTGTTTTGCATGGGTTCCAAGCCCTCCAGGCACCTCAGAACTCTATAGTTGTTTTCTTATTTATACTCAGTGGAGAATCTCAAAAGCTAGGGAGGCTTCTATACATAGACTGCTGTGAGAAATCAGTCTTGTGTTTATTAATTTTCATACACATGCCCATAGGCCTTAGGGCAATGAGCTTATTTAAACAAGTAGAAATAATACATAAATAACCACATTGTCCCCCTACTCCATGGAGGTAATTAGTCCCACAGAATGGCATTGAAGCTTCATGATTCTACCTATGTACTGTTAGGAAAGAAGGTAATTCCATTTACTAGCTAGAATATTTATGATATTTAAGCACAATGATGTGGAATAGGTTATCTTTATTCACCTGGAGAGTGGTTCTATTCACCTTCCAACTCCCTAGTTTTCCACTTTTTGTACCATTAGGATTATTTTGTAGTAAGCCAAGGAAATTCACCCTAGAAAAATTAAGAAAAAAAATGGAATCCATTGGAAAGATATGGGAGCTCAGAGAAATAAATGAAGAATAAAGGATAAGGTAATAAACTAATGAATAACAGGGGACAGTAGCTTCAGAGAATCTTTGTAACAGGAATTCTATGATAGTCTTTCTCAGATTCTACCACTGAAATGAATATGCCCAAACTTTCTCTGTCTTTGGATCCTTTTTCTCAGATCTAAATTCATAGAATATAGCCCAATTGACTTTGCCTGGGTAACAGGACAGGTCTTAGACTAGGGAGAGCTGGGCATATTTTAAAAATTTATTTTATTGAAGTACAGTTGATTTGGGGCTTTCCAGGTGGCGCTAGTCGTAAAGAACCTGCCTGTCATTGCAGAAGACCCTGGTTCAATTCCTGGGCTGGGAAGATTCCCTGGAAGAAGGCATGGCAACCCACTCCAGCATTCTTGCCTGGAGAATCCCACGGACAGAGGAGCCTGATGGGCTACAGTTCACAGCATTACAAAGAGTTGAATATGACTGAAGTGACTTAGCATGCAACCTGTCTAGAATGCCTACTTTATTATTAAGCTGACACCAAATAGTGAGTTGAAATTATACTATTATATATACACATTATTTTTTTCATATTCTTTTCCATTATGATTTATCATAGGACACTGAATATAGTTCCCGTGCTATGTAGTAGGATCTTGTTGTTTATGTATTCTATATATAACAGTTTGCATCTGCTAATCCCAAACTCCCAATCCATCCTTACCTCACCTCCTCTCCTCCTTGGTAACCACAAATCTATTCTCCACGTCTGTGAATCTGTTTCATACATAGGTTCATGTGAGTCATATTTTAGATTCCATGTGTAAGTGATATCATATGGCATTTGCCTTTTTCTTTCCAGGACATCTGGATTAAAGTCTCTATTAGGCTTTTATTCAGTGAAAAAGTTTTACCTGTTGTAGTAGGTAGAATAATGGTCCTTCAAAGATTCCCATGTCCTAATCCCAGTATGTGTAAACTTAAGTGTGTAAGCTTACATGACAAAGAGTTACTAAGATTGCAGATGGAATTAATTTTTCTAACTTCTGATTTTAAACTAAGGAGATTATCCTGAATTATCTCCATGGGCCCAAAGTATTAAGAAGAGTTCTTAAATGTGGAAGGAAGTAAGAGGAGATAATTAATCAGAGGAATAAGTGCCTATGAAAGAAAGATACAAAGAAATGAAACATTGCTGGATTTGAAGATGAAGAAAGGGGATAAGAACCAAGGAATAGAGGAGGCTTCTGGAAGCTGGAAAGGACAAAGGTACAAATTCTCCCCTGAAGATTATTCTCCTCAATAAGAATGCAGCCCTCTCAACATGGGTATTTTAACTCATTGATACAAATCTTGGACTTTTGAGCTCCAGAACAAAAAGATAATAAATTCGTATTGTTTAAGCTGTTAAGTTTGTGGTAATTTGTTAAAGTAGCAGTAGAAAATTAATACAATTAACCTTTAGGAAAAAGATCATTAAAATTTGTAATATATATATATATTTTTAAATTTTGTATTAAATATTTGATCACTGAAAGGCCAAACTCAAAATATCTTTATATGTGTATACACCCATTCCACCAAAACAAAAGAAATAAATAAGAACAAAATTTCTGATTCTGAATCATGTTTTTTATGTTCACACCATTTTTCTACTCAGAAACCATACAGAAACCATACAAATACCACTGTCTAGTATTAGACAGTGAAAAGTCAATCATAGTAATGTAGAATCACCCATCATTCCAAATAAAATGACTAAATAGAAAAACTGTGAATTATTTCACAAAATTCCTTAATTCTTCACCTTGCCTCAGAATAAAATAATTCAAAGGATTATTGTGCATACGGTGAGCATAGGTAACATGTTCATTCTGTACTAGAACTTCTTCCTTTTCTGTCATTGGTTTAGAACCATTCTGTAATCTACACTGTTTCACTGTTCAGGTCATTAAAAATATATAAGGTCCAAGAAATTCTGCATGTGATGGTTAATTTTATGTTTTAGCTTGACTGGGCCACAGAGTGCTCAGATATTTGGTCAAACATTTTTGTGGATTTCTGTAAGGGTGTTTTTGGATGAGTTTAACATTTAAATCAATATGTTTAATAAAGCAGATTGCCCTCTCTAATGGGAGTGGACCTCATTCAATCAGTTAAAGGTATGAATAGAACAGAAAGCTGACCTTCCCATGAGTGAGGAGAAATTCTTTCTGCCTGACTCCCTTCAAGCTGGGACGCCAGTTTTTTTCCTGCCTTCGGGATCCAGGTGAAACATCATTTCATACTGAATCTTGAGTTTGCCAGCCTTTACACTGGAATTTATATCATTAGCTCTCTTGCTTCTCAGGCTTTCAGACTTAGACTGAAGAGCACACCAACGGATCTTCTGGGTCCAACGTGACAACTTCAGATCTCTGGACTTATCAGCCTCCACAATTGTGCAACTCAATTCATTATAAACTGTATTATATGTATGTGTGTGTATGCATGTATAGTACATATATATATGAATATATACATGCATGCAGAATATATACATGCATGCATGCTAAGTCGCATCAGTTTTGTCCGACTCTTTACACTGCATGGACCGTAGTCTGCCAGTCTCCTCTGTCCGTGGGATTCTTCAGAAAGAATATTGGAGTGGGTTGCCATTCTCTTCTCCAGGGGATCTTCCTGACCCAGGAACTGAACCCACATCTCCTATATCTCCTGCACTGGAAGGGGGGTTCTTTACCACTAGCGCCACCTGGGAAGCCCATATATACATGTAGATACATCCTGTTGATTCTGTTTCTCTGGAGAAACTGGACCAAATTATGGTATAAGAAAAAGTTATCTTCTATGATAACTGGAAATTCTGTTACTATTAAGCATATTTACTTAAAGAGAAAAAAAATATTGTCAGTATCTTTCAAGTATTTAGGATTTTAAAAATAATGTATGATTAATGTAAAAATAAAACAAAACATACAAAAAATCAGAAAAGTTTAAAAATTGCTCATCTTGCATACCAAGTATAACTACCATTTATATATTGGTGTATGTTTGCATTGTTTTATATGCTGTCTTCATCATTAATGATATAATTTGAGTATCCTTAATTTCAATAAACAAACTTGTTAATCATTTCCATGAATCACACACTAGTTTCATACTGTTCAATGTTGTAAGTTGTTTCTAATCTTTTATATAATCGACAACACAAAGACAGACATGAAAGTATGTATCAGGCAAGTTCTTGGGAGTGGAATTTATGGGTAAAAGTATTGTTGAAAAATGACGAATCACACTATACTTCTAGAGCCATTAGTATGTCATCACTAAGTGAATTGAAGCAAGCTAATAAGTTTGATAATGTCTTCTTTGTAGAAGGCAAAAGAAACTAGAAGTCACAAATGGGATGTGATATCCAAAATTATGGATGGTTGTCTTCGGGGGAAAAAAAAAATCAAGAGAACTTTCAGGAAATGGAGGGAAAGATCTAAAAACTAGCTCCACTAATGCCAGCAAGTGGTTGCAGGATATAGATGCCAGTCATTTAAAGGTGACCAGATTGTCTCCTGTTTGCTGCTGAGGAGACAGTCTGGGTGCATTTTGGCTTTCACACCAGCCAATTCTGAATCACTCTTCCTGGCTCACGCTGCTTCTCTCTTTGTCCAGTCCCCTTCATAAATCATACATCATGTGTTGGAGCAAAATGCTAGCCAGTTTCTGGGAGGAGAGAGGCATTTAAAAATCAAATCACTAATTTTTCTATTGCTTGTCATTAATTTTTAAGGCTTTAAAATGCTTCAAGGAAAATGTATCTTTTGTGTCAGTAAAATGCATTTAATGGATTAAGAACACATGTATGTTATATATTTGTGTGTGTGTATATATATATATATAATAGATAGATAGATAATCTTTACACAAGGGCAATTATATTTTAGTTTTCCCTAACAGGGAAATTCAAAGACACATAATCTATATTCCCTATTTTTCACATGAATAAATTTGCCAATCTCTAGCAAGTGCCAAATGCAAATTTATTATAATTTAAAATTGGCTCTATAATGGGCTCTGTGACAAAACATATGATTTAATATTCTTCATTATGGTATTGTTTATGTTCTATTGGAAAGTTCCTTTATTACTATTTAACCACATTAATTTTCCCTAAGGAGGCTGATTACCCATTAATTCTTTAAATAGATATGTCACCTTGGACTGACTGAAGAAATGAGTTTAATCTTTGGAAACCAGATGATGTCTTAGGAAAAAGAAAGTAGGAGATATCCATTCTGTATAATAAACCACCATGGGATGGGAGGTAAGGAGTGAGTGCACAGCAGTCCTCTTTATCTGTTTGCTTTCTGGAGTTGTGGTTGCCCGAGGTAAATGGCAATCTGAAAATATTAAATGGAAATTTCCAGAAATAAACAATTCATAAGTCTGCAATCGTGTGTCGTTCTGAGCTGCAAGATGGAATCCCTTGGAGCCCTGCACCATCCTGCTCCATCCTTCCCGGGATCCCCAACCATCAACATCTTCTGCTCCTGACATCCAACCGCCAACATCCTCATGGCTCAATGATCCAGGATCATCCAGAGCAGATGATCTTCCTTCTGACTTATGTCAGAAATAAGAGCATAAGAAATCTCTCTTAATCATTCATTTCTGGAGCTAAACATTCAATAATTCTTTCTAAGCAGAATATATTCCTTTGGCTTTATCTCTTTACGTTATTATTTTCCCACATAATTCATAGAATTTTTATCAGTGTAGAAGCAGGGTCAGAAGTCTAAATCCTTGAGTATCCGGCCAATAAATCATTACAGATTTCCTGTTCATGCTTCAGTTATGCACAAGGAAAAAAATAGTATTTACACAAATGTCACCATTTCATTCCGACATTCATTCAACATATATTCACTAAACATCTGGGAGGTAGGGAGCTGTCATGAGACAATAAATGTGTATCATTTCTCTTAGGAGAAATTGCAGACAACTTAGTAAGCCTAGTCTTTCTCCTATTTCGCGCCATTTCTCTCTTCTTCCCTGGCTTTAGCCCCACTGGTTTTTCCACTTCCTCCAATTCACACTCCAAGATTTGAGATCTCTCTGGATATCTCTGTTCCCATTGTATAGAATATTCTTACCACATCCTTCAATAGTTAACTCCTAATCAGATAACTCCTTTCCCATCTTTTTTTTGAGTAAGTTTTTGACTCTCAAGACTAGGTAAGATTCCTTTGGCAAGTGCTCTTTTTGCAAATTATAATTATATAAACATTAGAGTGATTCTTTCATGGACATCTAGCTTGTCTATCTCCTTCTCAACCTGAAAGCTTCATGAAAAAAGGATCTTGCCTTTCTTCTGTAACAACATTATCCCTGTGTTGCTTAGAAAATGAAAAACATGCTAGACAGGATACTCACAGAATAGTCAGTGAGGTAAAATTATAAATAATTGCCTTGAATGTACAACATAACTGGGGAGTCAAGGCTTGTACATACATACCAAAAATAAACAAACAAGGCAAAATAACAACGTGAGTGAATGTGAGATGAGTGACAAGAGGAGTGATGTGAAAAATACAGGCTTACATATAATTTCAGTCAAAGATGAAGGGTGCCATGTGCCAAGTGTAAGAGAGATGAAGTTACGGGGGAGTCTTATAAGATGTAGAAGATTTGGATAAGCAGTTAAAAAAAAAAAAAACTGGGCTCTTCATAGCCTGTTACAAAACTCCACCCCAACATTTGAAAAAAAGCTTTTTTTTTAAAATTTGATAGGTGAGAAGTAGATTTATTAATATCCTTTGTAAAGACGTTGCTGGAAAATAAGGCACAAGAGGATGGTCTTGTCCCAGGTCTCAGGTGAGTTCCTGGAATAGGCCACCAAGTGAGGGTCCTTGACTCCAGGAGTAGAGCACTGAAGAGTGAGTCATAATAAAGGGAAAGCAGAGATACACATTCCAGAGAGAACTTGGCCCCTCTCAGACGGTCCCTAGGAGAAACACACTCCAGAATATCAGTTAAAGATGACTAACAGGATAAGCAAGAGCAACGAGAGCTTGGACCAGGTGGTTAAGTGGTCCAAATGGAGAAGGTGGAGAAGTGATTAATCTGAGAAGTTTCATTGGCAGTAGCTGGGCAGCAAAGACACATGTGCACCGACATACAGAGTGGGTTTTATGACAGATCCTATTCAGAGGACAAACAAAAGAAAACAGTCAAAGATGGCTCCAAGATTTCACGTTAATGTGATTGCTATTTTTCATTAAATAGATTGAACTATATTTATCTATAAACTACATCATTTGTTATCAACTGTTAACTATGAAGAACTGTGCACAATTATTTATAAGCCTTATTTTGTTTCAGCTTCAAAACAACATGAAGGAGGCTTTATTTTTCTCCATGGAGTTGAGGCCATTGCCAGGAGTCCTGTCATTATGTAAGGGGCATAATCAGGGTACAGATTCAGTTTCTTTGTCTCAAAAACCTTATCCCAGCCCGTAAACTGCCTCCCTCTACACTCTGTCTCTTTTGGAGAGGTTGGCATTTTGTGTGATACTGTATTAACCTCATATTAATCTAATGTTTTCTTCATGCTAGATAAAATAATAATGAGTCATGTTTCAATAAGATTTGCCCTAGACTAAAACATTGAAGTAGGTAAAGTTTGCTTTAGGCTTTATTTTCCTAGCTCTCTCAACTCTCCCTCTCACTCCATAGAGCCTCAGGCTCACTCTGGCTGCTCACTCAAAATGCACCCTCTAAATACTTCTCCTGTGTACTCACAACAAACACGCCGTAATGGTTCTACTGCAGTTGTGGACCTTGGCAAAGAGTGTCTTGGTCCATTCATTCAATACACCTCTCTTTCAGACTGGAATGGGTACTAACTTAATTCAGACTAATTAACACTTAAGTGTTAATTGTGTTAACCAGCCTTCTCAAAAAGCCTGCATTAACTTAATACTTTCATCTAGCAAGTTTCAATATTTGCATGCACTGAAACCTCCATATTAAAAATGGATATAAATATTATTGCTTTGGTTAATACAACTGTGGTGGCTTAGTCCCTTCAAACCCACCAGCAAAGAAAAATTAAAAGTAGCAAGGCACATCAGGGGAAAAAAAAAATCTAGTTCTCTGAGTAATCCATTTTAAAATCTACTGCTCAGACCCTAGGAAATAATTAATAGATTAGTTTCAGACACTGGTAGTAAAGATAAATGGGTGGATAAAAAGGAGAAATCTTAGCTAACTTTAGAAAAATGAAAACATAACGACAACCACTGACTTCCCCCCAGCCATGAGGATAAAGCTATCTCTGGCTTAAATGAGTCCAGAGTTCTAGTCCTCAGACAGTTTAATCAAGAGTGCATTGGACACAAGTTATTTGCTTGGTCTTAGACCTGGGGGTGGGCTTGAAGAGCCTCCTTGAATTTGGATGATCAAAGGAGAAAATAGAGATTGATGACTCCTCCTTGGAAGCAGTTGGTTTAATCTCAGTGCTGTTGTGTTTCCTGGTGCCACCTGGACTTGAAATGTCCCACACTGAGCACCAGTGAAAAATGGCCTTTTCACTTCACTTAGGATTCTCTCCGATCTTTAATGTCTTCCATAATTAAGGACTAACTACCAAGGCGTGGGGCATTTCTAGGGGATTAATGGCCAGCTGGGAGTTGATGGCCCAGAGCCAAGTGGGGACTCATTAACCTCAGCTGGTCATTAATTCCTTAGGTACTGCCTGGGGTTAGGGACAAGAGGGAGGGTGTGAGTGAGGAAGTAGAGTGGGGGTGGGGGATGCAACTCACGTTGATGGTATTTCCAGGAAAAGAAAGAAGTGAACTTTTAAATATGCAGAGGCACAGAACGCCTCCCTTGGCAATGCAGGATGCTGTCTCTATCATTTCAACTGCATCGTGTCATCAGGTCTCCCACCTCGTGGAGGCTTTTTCACTGTGGGTGCTAACATTAGAGAGAGCAGAGATAGATGAGACAGGCTTTGAAGTGGCAATGGAGGTGAAGAGCCTGGAATATGCTAAATGATGAAGTTAAAAGGGTTGTATTTCAGGTCAATTGAGCATCACCTTTTCTGAATCGCAGCCTTAACGAAGGCAGGGAGGGTAACACTAGTGTATTTTATCCTGTTATTCCTCCCTCCCTCTCTACCTTTAGAATATTCACCAGAAAGTAGAAGACATCTAAAAATATGTGCTGCAGAGAGTGGTGGGAACAGGGCTTCTATTACATGGCTGGTAGGAATGTATACTGGAACAACCAATTAGAGAAGCAAGTAGATAACAGCTATAGAAAACTGAAACCTTCATGCCGCAAGATCCAGAATTCCACTCCTCCACATCATTCCCAGAAAGAACAACTTAACATATATGAGCGCAGATTTGAAAAACAAGAAAGTGTTGGGCAAGGGGTGTGAGGAATAAACCATATTCCCCGGACCAGGAGTACCTGAAGCTATGTGCTTTGATATCAGGAAGTGAAAAGTCCTATGGGCAAACACTGCCTGTGAATGATGGTACAAAGAAATGACAGTATCACATTACCCGCTAGTGGGAGTTCATTTAAGGAGAGGAGTTAATGCCTCTGTGGGTTTGTGGTTGTGAGAGGAGGGGGCAGAGGATAGTGCCCCAGCTGGGTGATTCAGAGAGAACTTTAAAGATTTGGTTCTTGGAAGTGCAGATAACCATGAACACCTGATATTTGTGCTGTGACGATGTCTATCTCCATGAATTAGATATCCTTCTAAAATATTTGCATCGGAGTTGGCTTGAGAACAGACACATAAGAATCTCAAAGTTCACAAAGTTAAAACAAGTCTGTGCAGATTTTCCTGGCGGTCCAGTGGTTAAGAATCCACCTGCCAGTGCAGAGGACACGGGTTCGATTCCTAGTTCAGGAAGATTTCACATGCCTTGGGGCAACTGAAGCCCACGTGCCACAACGACTGAGCCTGCGTACTACATCTACTGAAGCCCAAGTGCCCTAGGGCCCATGCTATGCGAGCCACCGCAAGGAGAAGCCTGTGTCTGCAACTAAAGAGTAGCCCCTGGGGCTCATTGAAACTACAGAACGCCTGCTCGCAGCAATGAAGACCCAGTGCAGCTAAATATAAGTAAATGAATAAATAAATTAAGAGTCTGTGTACTGTCCCAGCTCTGTTGTTTATGAACTATAGAACCTCAAGAAAATTGCCTAAATTCTCTGAACCTCATTTCCTCATCTATAAAATTAGGAGACTAATATTACTTGATTGGTGTCAAGACTAAAAAATTAGTTCTGTAAAAGGTTGGTTCATGATAAGCAATCAATAAATGTCCATTATTATTGCTATTTTATAACTAATACTATTATTCTTATAACTAGTTTTCATTGAGTGGGACTGAAAATTAGAATTGGTTCCTCTTAGTGACTATGATATTAATCAAAAAGGTGATCTGTGGAGATTATGTTACTGTCTAGAGTCAAGTTTCATTATTTGTTAAATGAGTTTAAGAACAAACTGAGATATTCTATGTCAAAAATAGAAAAGAAAAGTAGTATCAAATAAGTTTTTTTTTTTCAAATAAGTTTTATTTACCCTCTTTTATTCTCCTTCTTTGTCTTCATCATCATTGCCATCTGTATTTTATTCATATTATTTCAGTCCAATAAATATGGATTTAACCTATATGCAATGATGTTAGAGGTGGAATGATAGAGTATTATTTGTCAGTTATTTGTCAGTAATCACTATTCCCATTTTGATGTCAAACGGTTTTCTGATTCTTTGTCATACTTATGATATTTATCATTGGCCCAGAAAAGAAGTTGATTTCTTTACTTTGCTGCCTAGCCAAGGTGATAGTTACAATCATGGATGCTTTCTGACATGACACAATATTCTCTAGTTCATACATCAGAAATATGGATTGCAAAAACAATCACTATAATAAAACAGGACCCCCTAATTTTGCTGTTGCAACTGCACTTTCATATAGTAGTAAGACATATTCAGGGCAATGAAAACACCTTTAGAAATATTTGTTAAAGTTTCTCATGATATTTTGGCCATTGTTTTGCATTAAGAACATTAGATTCAAATGTAAAATTTGTCACTCACTCATGTCCGACTCTTTGTGACCCCACTGACTGTAGTCCGCCAGGCTCCTCTGTCCATGTGATTCTCCAGGCAAGAATACTGGAGTAGGTTGCCATTCCCTTCTCCAGGAGATCTTCCGGACCCAGGGATTGAATCAGGTCTCTCGCATTGCAGGCAGATTCTTTACCGTCTGAGCCACCAGGGAAACCCTGAATTATTTACAATTTGATTTATTTATTTCATGCCAAGGTATGAAAAGAACCTAAGCATCCATCAACAGATGAATGGATAAAGAAAATGTGATGTATACATAGACAGATTTTATTTTCTTGGGCTCCAAAATCACTGCAGATGGTGACTGTAGCCATGAAATTAAAAGATTCTTGCTCCTTCGAAGAAAAGCTAAAACTTAGACAGCATATTAAAAAACAGAGACTTCATTTTGCTGACAAAGGTTTGTATAGTCAAAGCTATGTTTTTTTTTCCCCCAGCAGTGGTGTACCAATGTGAGAGTTGGACCATAAAGAAGGCTGAGCACCCGAGAATTGACGCTTTTGAACTGTGGTGTTGAAGAAGACTCTTTAGGGTCCCTTGGAATGCAAGGAGATCAAACCAGTCAATCCTAAAGGAAATCAACCCTGAATATTCATTAGAAAGACTGATGCTGAAGCTGAAGCTCCAATACTTTGGCCATCTGATGGGAAGAGCCAACTCATTGGAAAAGACCCTGATACCAGGAAAGATTGAAGGTAGAAGAAGAAGGGGTTGGCAGAGAATAAGATGGTTAGATAGCATCACCGACTCAATGGGCATGAATCTGAGCAAACTCTGGGAGTTGGTGAAGGACAGGGAGCTGGTGTGTTGCAGTCCACGGGACTGCAGAGTCGAACACAACTTAGCAACTGAACAATAAATGAGAAAGAAGGAAATTCTGCCACTTGTTATAACATGGATGGACCTCAAGGGCGTAATGCTAGATGAAACAGGTCAGAAAAAGAAAGATAGATACTATATGATATCGCTCACATGTGAAATTTAAAAAAACAACAAAAATCACCTCAGAAACAAAGAACAGAGTGGTGATTATCAGAGGCAGGATCAGACTAGGAAAATTGGCAAAAGTAGTCAAAAGGTACAAACTTTCAGTTTTCAGATTGATAAGTTCTGGGGATGTAATGTACACTGTGTTGACTATAGTTAAGAGTACTGTATTGTATATTTGAAAGTTGTTAAAAGAATAGACCCTAAAAGTTCTCATCACAAGAAAAAATGTGTAACTATGGGAGGTGAAGGATGTTACCTAAATTTATCATGGTGATAATTTCATAATATATACACATATCAATCATTATGTCATACACCTTAAACTAATGTTGTATATCAATTATATCTCAGTATAACTGAAAAATGAGACAAGAAAGATTAGAATGAAGTTTAGGCTTCCAAGGTAGGGCCATGCAGATGGTATGAGGGGCCTCCATGAAGAAGGGGGCAGTTCATTCTACATCTTCCAGCTCTGCATACCACATTTTAACATCCCCTCCTCATTTGCCAGCCTGTCTTGTTAGTGGTTACAGACTATTACTTCAGTCTGTCAACCCCATTTTTCTTGCACTTTGGTGCTCTTTCTAGCTGAGTTTTATTTCTTTATTTCCTTTATTTAAAAGAGAAACAGATGATACTGGTGATCCTAATAGACTTACAGATAGCACATTTGACATAGAAATAAATAATAGTGAATTTTGTAGAAGAAAGTCTCCTCTTCCATATGGCCTTTCAACAATTCTGATAACATCAAAATGAACATCTCTATGCTTTGCTAGAATATCTTTAATATTCCTTTAGTGTTTGTTCATCTCCTTTTTTTTCACCAAGAGACCCTCGGGCACAGACCCTTCTCTAGCTAATAGTGGGTAGCCAGAATTTAATGGGCTTGTTGTGTTGTAGATGTCTTTTTATTTTCAGTTCCCTTCTACTTATGACATTTTACCATTTTCACTTTCAAGATAATGATGTCATGATCACTTTTGAAAATATATTTCTAAGTGAAGGAATTGAAAGAGAAATACTATGGAAATGAATGGAAATGTGGACGAGTGAAGTTTGATCACCATATCTCATTCTCTTGGTACTGTAATGATTCCATTCATCAGGGGCACCTTAATGCACTGCCCTTCTTTCCCAGGATGACAGGGCTTTTAGCAAAGTCCTTAATCAGACTGCAGACTGCCAGCAGTCACTTTTGCAACTCCAGGACCTCAGTTTCTTGTAGTAGGCCCAGGAAGTTGCCTATGAATGCATGTTGACTAAGTGAATGGCTAAAAGCAAGAATAAAAAGAACAGTTAAAACAAAACACAATGGCCCGGTGATTGCCTACGCGTTTCTCCTAGGCAGTAGACTTTGGTTGTGTCTACCTGTATGTACACAGGGGGAGAATGGTGGGTTGGGGATGGGTGGACGAGCTGCAGCTGTCTCTCTATATGAGGAGGCATATGATATTGACTATATATCAAGAATGGTGTTCTCAAAGCATGGTCCCAGGGCTAGCAGCAGCTGACTGTATCAACTTTTTTTTGTTAGAAATACAATCAGGCCCCATTCCAGACATACTAAGGCATGAAATAGAAATTCTGGAGGTGGGGCCTTAAAGTTTTTTTTTTTTTTACAGCCCTCTAGGTGATTTTGAGGCATGCTAAATTTTGAAGGTCACTGTCACTTTGGCAATTATACATGGCAGAAGTTATGATTCTTAAGGGAAGGAAGAAAATCAACCTAAGTTTAATGAGATTTGGAAACCAGAGAGACTAAGTACTTCCAGTTATCAAAATAGTACACAGATTTAAAAGAAGTTGAGAAACACTCCTTTTTATAACTCCATGCAGTTGGTCCTTGCAGATTAAAAATAGCATAATATTGCCACTTGCGTGGTTTTGAATAAATGCCAGACTCCTTTTCTAAAGCACAGGGAAATCACACTGAGTCTTCCTAGATTTTAAATTCTAACTCATTTACTAAATTAGCAAACCTAGACTACAGATCAAAGTGGCTAAAAGTGTAAATGACACCCAATTAAAGAGAGTGCTACCCCAAAAAGCTCAGACAGGATGACCCAGCACGGCTGTTTAGCTTTTGAGATTATTCAGGATAGCATTGCTGGAGTTTTCTCTTCCCCTCTCCTGGAGAGAGTACAGAAGGTAAGAAAAGAAGAGGGAGGGGTTTGTCAGGAGGAGTGAAGAAGCCATTTCAAGAGCCCTTACAAGCCTATTTAAAACATTTTCTTCAAAGGAGTTCCCGCAACAATTATTACAGCTCATTTGCCTGCAAATACTCTCTCTGTTGTTAATCAGCCAGTCATTAACCTCAGCAATATCAATGTGTTGTCACCATGCATTTCAAAGAGGTAAATGAAGATGGGCGGTCTTTAAGAGATGCTTACGCTCAAAGAACCCATTATGTTATTTACCCTTCCAAGGTAAACTAACCCTCAGAACAAAGATTTTTATCTTGGGTGCTCATCATGAGCTCCTCCAGGCTTTTCCTAGAGTCCCTTATTTAGGTTCATGCTCACAGTTTACTCTGATTGCCAAGAAAATGGTCTCAGGGATGAAATAACACAATGGAAAAATTGGTGGATTAGGACAGAGATGAAATTCGGTCTAAAGTCTACAGTTTAGGGTCTGAAAGAATAATTGCTCTTGCCTTCCTCACCAGCAAAAAATCTAAGCCTCCGAGAAAAGAGCCAGAGGAGGCCAAAGTTGGGGGGGGGGGGGCGGGCATTAATTATCCAGAGAACAGACTCTAATGTCCTTAGCCTGTAGTTTTTCTCCACAAAGTGGTCATTGAGAAATCCTTGTGGGTGCAGGGCCTTCTATCAACCCTCCTTATTGCTGTTGCTCGGTCGCTAAGTTGTGTCCTACTCTTTGCAGCCCCATGACCTGCAGCCTGCCCGGCTTCTCTGTCCATTAGGCCAACAAGTCCTCAAGACACTATTTGATTCTCCCCTGTGGGCCTTCTTTCTTTTTTTTTAATTAAAAATTTTTTTTTATTTATTTTATTTAATTTTTTAAACTTTTTTATTTTTTGTGGGCCTTCTTATACATCCTCATGCAATGGGTAAAGGTTCTTAAGAGAGTGGATACATTATGTGATACTGAGAACACCCTAAAACTGTACACAGAATTTTCTATCATCTTGCATTTTTCTAAGGAGGAATCCATCGCTTTCACCATTTTTAGGATCAAAGTAAAGAATCACTAGCAAAACTATTCCATATTTTATTTTCAGTGCATATATATCAACTGCAATTATATTTACTTCTATGTATAGTCCATTGACACCTTCCCTGGTAGCTCAGGTGGAAAAGAGTCTGCCTGGATTTTGGGAGACCTGGGTTTGATCCCTGGCTTGGGAAGATCTCCTGGAGGAGAAAATGGCTGCTCACTCCAGGATTCTTGCCTGGAGAATCCCATGGACGGAGGAGCCTGGTGGGCTACAGTCCATGGGGTAACAAATCAAATATGACTGAGCAATTCACACACACATACAGAGTCCATTGAAATTACATAGAATGACTATTTTCATAGGTCAAATACAGTTGCACACCAGAAATTTCAGTTGGTTCAATCTAATAAATGTTTTATATAAAGTTACAAATGAGTAAGTATGTACTGAATAAGCTTTATGTAAATGAAAATAACACTTTAATATGACTGTTATACAAGTAGTATATTTAATAGTGTAATACTTAAATATACATAGGGAAATGTATGCTAAATATGTTTATACATGACTGTGTTTTATACAAAGATAAGCTGTTATCACAGCTTTATAGTATATATACCAGATACACAGGCATTTGCCAGGTAATAAAAACACTTTTGCCAACATCATCTACACTGCCTTTGGTCACTGGGCTAACTGGGTGAGACTTTGTTTTTCTTTTCCTGAATCTGATTTTTAAAGGGCACTAGTGCATCTTCATATAAAGGCATCAAAGTAATAAATCTCTAAATAATGAACAGGTCTCATTCTCCTAAGCCTGTGGGTAGATTAGCTTCTAAACGTTTAAATTCGTTCTGATAGAGATGCCCCTATTAAACATTATAACCCCACAGACAGGCTTCAGAAAACATGGGAAGCATACAGATCCTTTTAATAAAGCCAGCACTATTAGACTTGTGCAGACTGCCCCCTCTCCCCGCCCCCACCCCAACTTGCATATTTCCTTCCTCTGTTATGGCAATTTACATATATAAAGCTATCGATTTAGTTAATTAGGCTTTAAAACTGCTATTTAAATAAGGATGAAACTTTTTTTTCTCCGATAAAACGACACAAATAAATTATTGCTGTTGTCATAGATTGCCTAGCTGCTACTTTGCTAGAAAGCTTCAAAGTGTAACTTTGATGTGAAAAGACTCTTAGTTAGGGAATATGCATATGAGAAATGATTTTGAAAAGGGAAGCTTTAACACAAAGTCTCAGAAAAATATAAAAACACAGTGAGCCAGAGACCTAGTTCTACTGGGTGGCAACTTAAGGAACTCAAAGAAAATGATTTTCCCCTTCGGTTAAAAATGATAGTAATAAAAATCTGTTTTTTTGTTTATTTGTTCTCAAATTTTCTGATCCTTTTTGTTTCCAAACACAGGAGTACAGAAAACGTTTGGAGTCTTTGTAGATGCTGAGAGAGGGTGTAAATTAAAAAAAAAGAGAGAGAGATTAAGTTATTATAGAAGATACTGTCATCCTTAAAAACGTTGAAATGGACTCATGTCCTTTGCTTCCAGTTGATAACTGATCAATCCAGCATGAAAATAAAGTGTTTTGAGTTAAGATTTCAGGAAAAATGAAAACATTTCTTTACGATGGTTCTAACTCCACAATTCTTAAACCCCACATTTGACATAGGAAGCCAGGTCACAGAGTCTAGTTCTAGAAAGCCCCTAGGGGAAGAATGATGAACTTGACAAAGCTAGAATCAAAAAATGTCTCAGCTTCATTTCTGTGTGTGTGCAACAAACATCCATTTGAGATGTAATTTTTTTTTTTCTCTTAACCCAATGTTGTAGAATTAATTGGTGATTTCAATGAATGATGAATTGGCTCGTTAATTTTTTTTTCTATTCTATTCTTTTTTAAGGCAGTGGTTAGTTTAAAGCAAAAGGAATGAAAATTTGACTATTGATTCATCTTTCTTGCAGAAAGCCAGCCACTTGAACAAGGATACTAACAGAGGGACTCTGTGTGTGTGTGTGTGTGTGTGTGTGTGTGTGTGTGCATGTGTGTGTATGTGTGTGTGAAACTGAATATACAAACTTACAAACTGTCATGAAGAAGATTTACAATCTGTCATCAAGAGCCAGTGTTAGACTTTTTCTGTGAAGCAGTGTCTGCCAAATACCTTCTATTATCAATGGAAACGAAAAGGTAATCTTTAGAAACTAACTAAGTAACTAAACCCTTAAGAAAACTCAGGATCACTTGATAAAGATAAGGCACTCTCTTACATGAGAAAGCCTTCCCTGGGAACTAAGACTAAGACACCACCCAGATACCAGCAAATTAAAATGCTAATAGAAAGGGTGGCAGGCGGCTGTATCTTAGTTTTCGTTTTCTTTGGTTTTCCTTTCTGTCAGGGTTATTCTATCATAATGTATCAGGAAAAGCATTGCACTCACATCAAATCAACTCGTTAATGGAAAGGGTGGCAGCCTGAAGTACTCTTGATCAACTGCTAATTTTGTTTTATTCTTCTTCCTCTTACAGCTATTCTCTGAAATGAATAACTCTGCATTCAAAAGAGGTTTTTGAGAGAAGCTGGGCACTAAAACAGATTAAGACGAACTGAAGACACAGAAAACCATTATGTTCACAGAATAAACAGTTTTAGTCATTTAACGTTATAATAAGTGTATTTGCCTGTAATGTGCTGCTTTCACCACTGAAAGGTCTCCTGTTAAATATGCACGTGTTTCCATAGTGGGCAAGTGACATGGACAGGACAGTCAGGGGTGACTGTCTCTCTGCCAATCTTGAATTCGTGATTCTGAGGAGCAGACTACTGTGGTAAAATGTCCTGCTAGTCAAAACTGGGAGACAATGAGTTGAGTGTTTCTGAGAAATGTCAGCTTTGCTGCTTTAAGGATCAAAGTAATCAATCCATCTAGAGGATCAGGAAAACAGCAAGAGAGGCAGATTCTGCCCCATCCCTGGCCCTGCCTTTGATGACCAGAGCCCGGGGTAACACAGGTGTGTCAGCTTTTTTGCCATACCCAATCCTTGGGGATCTGTGCTAAGGCTGACGATTCTGAGCCCTTGCTGCCCTATTGGAAAACAAGGTGGATGCATATCCACCAGGGATGTGATGGAGACAATCAATTGCTGTCCAAGTGTTCATTTAGTCTGTCAAATATAAAACTTGCCTTCGAACCCAATATAAAGGAAAAATAAGACCAACAACAAAAAAATGCCTTTTGATAAGCTGCTGACAAAGTATGTTCAGGTTTTTGTATTTACTTTGGAGACTGGCTTTGCAGATCATAAGACATTTGTTACGTGACTGTGTGATGTGTGGGGCATTTATCTTCAGTAAGAAATCCAGGAAAATAAGGCAATAGAAGGCAGAAGACCTGGAAACTATTCTAATACTCATGACATAACTACAACAGGCCAACTCAAGATCCTGGCAACAACTTAAAAACTACTAGACTCTTGTTCTAAGGTTTTATAAATAAACACAAGGACACACAGATAGTACAAAATAAATATAAAAATAATTTTGGTCCTCTTTCCATAATATATGTCTTGGAATTTCCTCTTGTATGCCTCTAATTTTCTCCCCAACTAATAATCTGGCCATAATTATTACAAACCATTCTTGCTATGAGAATTTGTTACTGAGCTGTGATTTCATATCCTATACTTCAAATGTTGCTTTTACATCATTATGATCTCCAAAGTAGTCATCTTGGTCTCTGTCTAGAACAAATAAGTTTGGTTCCCAATTTCTAATAGTATTAGGGGAAGACTATACCTGGTTCAACACAGTGATTAGGTCTGAGAAATCAAAATCAATATTCAAACAAATAAAACCAAACAACAACAAAATAATTATATTAACAATAAAAATAATTACATTAAGCTTTATTTTTCTTCCCAAACAAGTGGAATGGATGGGAATCAGGAATGAAAAACTATTACCAGAGTCCCTGTGTACTATCTGAAGCCAGAATGAAACTGAAATACATTATTCACAGTTTGGGTGTGGACATATATTAACATATGCATAGGGGTAAGATAGAATTCCAAAGTATGGATTTTCTGATGGGAAAACTAATGATCTATTAAGTTCTCAAGTGTGGGAATCCACAATCCAATGACAGGCAAGGCTGCTGCTAAGTGCTATGTGGCTGTGGGCAGAAAGATTTCTGGGGAGAGTGGATGGGTTCCATTTCAGAAAGAGATGTAGACCTTTGTCAATATTCAAGTCCACTCACCCCATTCAGCTCTGATCTCTCCACCTCCCAGCAATCTGGCTGCTGGTGGGTTTGCTCTCCAGAATCACTGAAGCTTCAGACTGCTTCCCTAATGAAATGCTTGTCAGTTGCTACACTGGAGATGTCCCCCCAGAATCTTGATTAACCTTTGCAGCCAATGAGTCTCTGTGGTTTTTTCACCTTAGAGAGATGAGGTTCATGGTGAGCTGGTTTAGTTTTGAAATTTATTCCCTACCTAGTGTATCCATCTATCCTTGTATTTATTGATCTATGTATCTATCTGTTAGATAGTTAATAGGAAAAAGGAGTCCAGAATGGTGGTGGCTAAAAGACAAAGAAGGGAAAAGCCCTCAAAAATAGAACAAAGGAAGGTCTGAGGACCTGAGTGAGAACCTCAGGTAAAACAAACAGCCCTTTTGGCTAGCTCAATTTACAAAGGGAAGGCTCAGGGGGAGGGGAAAAAAACATAAAAAGAGGAGCCAAAATTGGGCAGGGGGCCTTCTCTTCTCTTGAGTCTTCTGGGTGGTCCCCCCGCCCCTCCCTGTCCCACCCATCCCTGCCCCGCCCTCACGCCTCAACTTGAGGATGTATTTTCCTTTACTCTAAATAAAACTGAGCTGTAACATGGAGCTGGACAGAACACTGTTCTGTCCAAGGGCTGTAACACTGGTCTGTCCTTTGCTTCAAATTTTTGTTGTGACAGACAGAACCGAGGTAATTACAAACTCCCCTGACATATCCATTTTCTAATAAAGTTTTTCAATAAAGGAGAGGCCTGTCTACCTGGTTTTAAGTGTTCATATATGAAATAACCCTAAACCACTCTATCTGAAGCCTCTTTTTTTTTTTTTTTCCCCCTGGATGGTGGGGAAAGTTGCTTTGAAATACAGGTTTTGATCAATTTTATATTATCCCTTTTTCAGGTCTCTAATGTCTATTTCAAGGGATGTTTTAACACTGTAAGTTTTACAGCAGCTCATAACTGATAATGAAGACTTTCCCAGTACTCTTTCTCCTTTGACACCTGAACTGCAAACTGAGATTTAAATATATAGTAATTATGAATGATATCACAGACGAATATTACATTAGAGAACAGAGTATATAAGACATCACAAATCCCTTTGTTAATGCTAAATTCCCAGCCAAGGGAAGCTCAAAAAGGCATCAGTGGATACTAGAAATAGAGGTTCTTTTTTTATGCTCAGTGGATTTCTCATAGACATGCTTTAAAGGAAAACCTAAAGAGAATATGTCAGCATCAAATAAAATTGCTACTTTGTGTCCTATGGATTTAGATTATCTGGTAGAATGGCTTTAGAAAATTTGAATATTTTTAAGGAAGAATATTCAGTAGAAAACAACTTTTGATAGGTAAATAATACCAAACTTTAATCATTCTTAGTGTTTCAATTTAAAAACAAGTTCAGCGATAATGCTATTCCATTCACTGAGGAAAAATGGTAATTTGAAACAAGAAGCATACAGAAAATCTTTCATCTATAGTCTTGCATTGGCTAGGCAGGGTATGGGATGCCTAACTGACTAAAATTTCTTTGAGTAGGAGGTAGGAGGTAGGATATTTTTTTATATAATTCAACTGAAGCATTGAATATGCATCTACTTGGTCCAAAGCACTGATCTAAGGCATTGTGAGGTTTAGAGATGAATAGGACAGAGTCCCTGCCATTAGGAGAAAAGATGTTTTGATTTAGACAAAAAAATAGCTAATTCAGATGCAGTGAGAAAATGCAGTGAAACTGTATCCTCAAGTACAAGAGCTAGGTTCTCAATATGACAAGGCAAATTAGGGCAAACATCACTGATTATTATCAAAATTATCCTCAAAACTTCTTTAAATCTGAAAGACCAAGGCTCTGGGAAACCCAGAAGGCTAAGAATTAACTATAGTACTTTGATTTCGTTTTGCCTTGAGGCTTTCCTATCCCTGGGGGTGGTGGAGGCCTGGGTCTACTTTGAAATGGGAAGGAAAGGGGGTATGAGAAAAGAGAGGGGGTGAGTGGGGAGGAGAAATACCTCATAAGGAAGGGAGGACTAAAGAGATTTATTTGCTCTTCTTTTTCAAAATATGTGGTTTGTATTCTCATAAATCAGGGCATCCCAGACCGCTGCCATGTCTCTCTGGTGGTTGTAATGCTTGTGGAGGATGAAAGCAAGTCACAGCTGCAAATAATATCTTGAGAGATATGGACTATGAGGTGCCCATGCCTTTGCATTCACCATGAGAAACTCCCCTGAGATGATAGTTGCTGCTGGTAGTGGCTGGTTCTTTGTCTAAGAAGGAGAAACTCCAGGATCACAGAATATGCTTCTAGAGGTTGGGGGGCATTAACTGGTTCCTCCTTTTGGGTGTTTACCTTACACGTCTGACTCCAATCCTCACCCTTCCAACACTGTGAATTTATTACCAAATAAAGCTATTCTTTTGGAAGCAGTGGCCAACCATATTTTATCACCACTACCATTTAACAGACCATACAGTTTCTGAGGATGCCATTAAACCAGGCTTCAATGCACAGAACATGCAGAGAAAGTGAAATAGCAAATGTATTTGTAAGACCTCTATTCCCCTACACAGTAATGGCTTAACACTTTGGCATTAATTCCATTTGTCAAGCTGTAAGATAAATACATGCACATCAGACACTTTCCCAGCATTTATTCAAAGGGCAGACAGTAAAGACCACTATTTAAATGGGAAATGTATCCATTTGTTTTTAAAAACAAAGCAGAGATTCACAATTCACACAGCATGTCAATCTTTTTAAAGAGACAGTACAATGTTCAGAACAATATGACCTCTGGCTAGGTTTAATCTCTCTATAAAAACAATAATGATATTACTCAAAATTTTGAAATCCTAAATCAAAGTGAATACTTCAGATTCTTTGGTCAAAGGAAAAAGCCATAATACCTAAAACCCTTACCAATGATATTTTTATTTAACATTTCTGTGTATTTCTATTAGGATCTTTATCTACTATGCTTCCACAGTTTCTAAACTTGGACAAACTGCATGGAGTTTTCCATCCAATGAAGATTTTTACGTGTAATGATATTCACACATGGATAATTTATCACATCTTGAAAGAGATTTCCAGACTCTCCTTATGTCTTTTGCCTAAATTGGCCTCTATTTATATTGCAATTCCAGGATGACTCTCTTCTTTAAAATGATGATGAGTTTCTTTTTTTTCCCCCACCTTTCCAAATAATCTAAAGGATTAAGTTCTGATGTATGGCCTCAGTCAAATATTTTCCTCTAAGAGATCTACTACAGTTAAAAGAGAATCACCAAGAAGGGATAAAAAAAATTGAAACACTATGCCTAAACACAACTTCTCTGTGTATAGAAATATGCACACACACACACACGTATACATATGTATAATATCATGCCCCCCCACCCCCCGCAAATGAAAACCTTTGACATCACTCAACTTGTCAAAGAGTCACGTGTGGCAGGTGAATGCTCAAGAAAAATATATTTTGTCTGACTCTGTTGTCTCCTTTTCACCTTGTTCATTCTGATACTGATAAACACTCATCTCAACTGCTCTGCTTAAATCTCTTCAGATTTCAGATCTTTCCGTTTCATGCAGAGAAAAATATAAAGTTCCTGTTGTGGCTTTTAAGACATATTCCTTCTTTCCTACCTCAGGGCCTTTGTACTTCCTGTTATTTCAACCTGGAAAGCCCTTCTATCATTATATACATGCTTTCTTTTGTACTTTCCTCACGTCTTCCTCCTAAGGAAGTCTTTTCTGGCAACACATATGCAAAAAACAAACAAACAAAACAAAACTACCCCTCCATACACACTTCCTTGTCATCCCCTTATTCTTTTCTATTCCCTAGCACTTTTATATAACCTCTGTCTTAATTATAATTCATCAAGTCATCTGATTCCCTAACTCCTAGAACATTATCTGGCATAGAACAGGCATTAAATAAGTACTTACTAAATAATTATTTTTTTCTTTCCTTTTTTTTTTTCCTTTATAAGTGTAACCTCTGGGGGAAATATCAAGGGAACATTTTACCCAAAGATGGGCACAATAAGGACAGAAATGGTAGAGAAGAACTGTACAAAAAAGATCTTAATGAACCAGATGAGTTACAAATTAGAATCAAAATAGGCAGGAGAAATATCAATAACTTCAGATATGTGGATGATAATACTCTAATGGCAGAAAGTGGAGGAACTGAAGAACCTCTTGATGAGCGTGAAGGAGGAGAGTGAAAGAGATGTCTTAAAACTAAATATTAAAAAACTAAGATCATGGCATCCAGCCCTACTACCCCATGGCAAATAGAAGGGGAAAAGGTGGAAGTAGTGACAGATTTCTTCTTCTTGGGCTCTAAAATCACTGCAGATGGTGACTGCAGCCAGGGAATCAGAAGACGTTTGCTTCTTGGCAAGAAAGCTATGAAAAACTTAGACAGTGTGTTGAAAAGCAGAGACATTTCTCTGCCAATAAAGGTCTGTATAGTCAAGGTTACGGTCTTCTCAGTGGCCACATATGGTTGTGAGAACTGGACCGTAAAAAAGGCAGGGCGCCAAATAATTGATGCTTTCAAAATGTGGTGCTGGAGAAGACTCCTGAGAGTTCCTTGGACAGCAAGAAGATCAAACCAGTCAGTCTTAAAAGAAATCAACCCTAAATACTCGTTGGAAGGCCTGATATTGAAGTTGAAGCTCCAGTAATTTTGTCACCTGATGCATACAGTTGACTCACTGGAAAAGACTCTGATGCAAGGAAAGATTGAAGGCAGAAGGAAAAGAGGGCATCAGAGGATGAGATAGCTGGATGGTATCACCAATGCAATGGACATGAACTTGGGCAAACTTTGGGAGATGATGAGGGACAAGAGGTCTGGCATGCTGCAGTCCATGGGGTCGCAGAGTCAGACATGACTGGGCGATTGAACAACAAGGGGAAACAATTGAGGAAGCTGATACCTAGAGAAGGTGAGTGTTTTGTCCAGTCATCATTCAAAACTGATCTAAACTGTAATGAGATGGGAAATTATGATACTCTTGTGGGTATTTTTTTCTGTTACATCCTACCTTTAATAGAGTTTATCCAAAGTTATAGAAGGGAAAGAAAGAGTGAGTTGAGCAAAGGGCATCCTATCTTTAAGTCATTGGTTTATAGGTAATGAACACAATTGGGTATGCAATTAATGGAACTACTAATTCTTGAGTGACTAAGAATAAAGAAGCATATTACTGCCTGCTTTCTGAATTTGGAGTTACCTTCAACATCATGTCTCCTCTCCTACAAGGCCTACCAGGTCAGGGACTGTTTTTTGTTTATTTTTTAAATCTCTGTTTCCTCAGCAACTAGAACAGCATGCTTGCCACATAGTATATGCTCAATAAACATCTGCTTGGTTAAATTAAAGCACTTATTCCATGTAGAAAGGCACTGCTCTAAGGCCAAACATACCATCTCATTTCTCCTCAGCAAAATCCATCAAGAAGCTCCTACTATTATCTCCATTTCATGAATGAGAAATTCAGGTTAAACTCAGATAGATTGTAAGTTCTTTTAAGAACTTCCAAACTCACCTTTCCAACCCTCACAAATTTTACGTATTTGTCTAACCCTGTGATCAGATAAGAATATGCTCTGACTGACCCTACATACACAGTTTCAAAAGGATTGTTAATTTACTCATATTACCTCATGTGAAATGTAGTAGTAAATGTGTAGCTAAGAGATTCAGGTGTCCTCTTATATGATTATAAGCTAGAAAATAGTCTGATGATGACAGTTCTTACTTTCATGCCTAGGTGTCAAAAATCAGCCTGCTTTCATTCCCCGTCTAGAAACTAGTAGTCAAAGGAGATTACAATCTAAGCAATACTGTTATACACCAAACAGCTAAAACAATAAACTGTCAGAGATAAAACAATTTAACATATTTAAATCATTATGCTGTCAAATCTAAATCAAACTTTATTTCTAGAGTGGCAATACAAAAATCAATATTGGAACAACATCTAAATTGAAAGTTAGAAATATATACTCTGTAAGGAATTGTCATTTTAATCTATGCTACATATTTATATCAGATAAAAATTTCTATTGAAAATTTACACATTTATAATTGTATATAGCACATAGGAAATGACATAGTCAATTGACTTAACTATCAGTACTAACTAATACCCTAAAGGGAAACAATGATAAAATATATGAACCAATGGATATAGTTTTTATTTTTTTAATCCAATTATTAGTATCTCTGAATCCTGCCTTTGCTTGTGAAAACAGTATAAAATTATGTATCCCATAACAATAACACTGATGGTATTTTATCTTCTTCTCTAAACTTTAAAGTACCGCAATTTTTATGAAATTTATTTCTTTGCCCCTGAATTTGGAGTTATTTGTGTACTTATCTGAAGCAGTATGCTAGATTGTGACTGGACCACCCTGGTCTTTCAAATATCATGCAATGTGCAGAGTGGGTGCTTAGTCAAAGTCTTTTGAATAAAGGAAAGAAAACATGCAGGTAATACCCTAATGTGAGAATAAAAAAATATGCAGAAAGATGTAGTGACAAAAGTTAAATGGATATTGCTGGTTGCTGGTCAACTTCATGGATAACCTGAAGACTTCTAGTGGCTTCTGATTGCAAATCAAGTGAGGTCCAACCAGACAGTCACAAGCCTACATGATCCCAATGCAACTAGCCTGATTAGACAACCAGGTAACAAGCTCATGAAGTGAAACTACCCACCCACTTTTTTTCTGAAAGCAGTGTTTTGGAATACCTGCATCTGAGTAACCTGGAGTGTTTGCTTAAAGAAACAAAAACAACAGACAAAAAACAGATTTCCAGGCCTTCCCTCACTCTAGATCTGCTTTATCACAACTTCTTTTATTAGAGGGAAAAAAAGTATCCAAGGTAAGTCTAGAATCTCTGAGAATTAAGGTTCACATTTCTAGCCACTCTCTTCAGTGTTGTTATTAGGGCACCTTTTGAGCTAGTTTGGGGAAAAAATTTCCTTGTAGACTCCTCCTTGGTGTAGAGGGCTTCCATGGTGACTTAGGCAGTAAAGAATCTACCTATGATGCAGGAGACTCGGGTTTGATCCCTGGCTTCCATCCCTGGGTCAGGTTGTTCCCCTGAACAACCCATTCCAGTATTTTCGCCTGGAGAATTCCATGGACATAGGAGTCTGGCGGGCTACAGTCCATGGGGTCGCAAAGAGTCAGACATAACTAAGCGACTAACACTTGGTGTAGACAATGAGAAAAAGACACCTCGAGGATGGACAAAATATGACAGCCTGGCAGGTGCTGCGTTTAGAGACACGAGTGCATGTGAGTTCAACACCCCACTCCCTGCCTCCTCCGCTACCATTCTACTCAGTGCTCTGTGCAGATCATAAATTACATACCTGTGGGTGATGGCTCTGGGTAGTCTGCTAAGGACCAAATTACAGAGCTACCACATTTCAAATGGGAGAACGGATCCCAAGACTTACTATGCAGCTTGAGCCCTCAACCTTAAAACAGCCTTTTTGTCCCCCCAGAATTCTGGGGAGGGGTGACAACAATATATTTCAGATATATAAAAGCATTTCCTGATGGAAAGGTTATTAAACACTGCAGTAGGCAGGTAATAATGCCTGTATGTCTGGGATAGGGTAAATGACCTCCTTACCAAAAGCTGGGCTACAGAGTTTGGGACAGGACAATGTCTCAAATTCCCTTATAGCTACAGGAGCTCACAATTTTATTACCTAAAGATGCAAAAACATTTTGGCACATGCTGGGCTTAGGCAATTCCACTATAGCCTAAGTGGCCTTTAAGATGCAAAGACCTTTTTAAAATCCTACTCTATGAACATTTAATATTTGAAATTATTTGAGATGAAAGCATAATACCCAATTGTTACAGCTTCATAAGTGACTCTCTTACTCGCCTAATTATGGCAAGCGACGCTGTCAATGGTAAAACATTTTTAAGAGATTAACTTTGCACAATAAAAGCTTCTGTGGCAGCCAGAAAATCCTTTAAAGTGTTTCACCTATTTTGCAATACTGAGTGGCCAGCGACTCATTTTAATATTTACAGACAAAACGATATTTGGATAAAGTAAAGGTCAGATTCTAAAAGAACAAAACAAGGCAGAATGACATTCTAAATGAAGTTCCAGGTTGTGGCTCTCAACTTGGCAATCAATACGTGATGGGACAAAAATAGAGAGAAATAAATTTCACTATGTTCTCTTATTGTTAAGAACCACCAAAATGTACAGGTTTTCTAAGATAACTTAAAAAAAAAAAACATTGAAAAATCCTTCTAAGATAGCCATACCATGATTATGTCCTCTCTGTTTTATTTAATTCCATATTTAGTGCTGAGTCTGTTTGTAATATATACTGATGATGTGTGATTTGAATTCCTTGTCTAAGCATAAGTGTTATTCCTGCTACTGACAAGAAGCATGACAAAGGAACACGAGATTAGGCTGACTCTCCACATAGGTGGTGTGGTTCCAAATTCGGTTGATTATCAGTATATCCAGGGATGCATTCTTCAACTGCAGTTTTCAAGTTACACTTTCTGTGATTTTGATTTAGTGTATATATATAAAATTATATATAATAGTACCCATGGAAATTCCAATTAGCCAGGTTTAGAAATCTCTGGAACAGTTGATGACTTACAGATTAGAAATGCAGGACCCCCAAGGGTCTTCTCTGTGCCTGACATAACTTTATCAATCTGTTCACTAAATGTGGAATTCCATGAATCAAAAGTCATTACCTCTCATTCTAGAGTTAGAAATACCAACATTACCAGAACAATGCATATGTGCTCAGTTGTGTCCAAATCTTTGTGATCCCATGGACGGTAGCCTGCCAGGCTCCTCTGTCTATGGGGATTTCCAAGCAATAATACTGGAATGGGTTGCCATTTCCTTCTCCGGTGAATCTTTTCAAACCAGGGGTGGAACCCACATCTCCTGTCTCCTGCATTGGCAGGCAGATTCTTTACCCCTGAGTCACCCAGGAAGCCCAACCAGAAAAGGAAACATTAATGAACATAACTCATGATGATGACTGACAATGGTTTTCAAGGTCTAGTTGAACCATAGAGGAATAAACAGGTATGAGGGAAGTTTTGTAAGACTAGCATAGCAGAACAGCATAGAGTATTGATTAAATATTGTTCGGATCCACGATTAGATGGCGGACTTGTATCATGCTTTCACCACTGTTGACCTTTGTGACTCAGCAATTTACTTAACCTCTTTGAGTCTCATCTAGAAATGAAAATAATTGTATATACTTCAAATATTTTAGTGAGAAATAGATACATGTAATGTATTTGGAATGGATCCTGATACTTGGCAACAGCTCAAGAAACATTATCTAGTATAAGTCATAGTAATACTCCTTTTCACAGTTTAGCTGAATAATGCCTAACCTAGCTAAGTGTTAAATGGTCTATGTTTAACAAATTACTAATACTTTGGTCTGTAGTCAAGAAGTTCAGTAATTCAAGGTAGACCTAAGAATCTGCATTATAAAAGGCTGGCAGATATTCCTACACAAAGCCAATAGAGTGAAAGAGGGTTAGAGTAATTGGACTGAGGAAAAGTAAAATGAGGTCACAGGTTGGGGAAAGGAGCATGGCATCTATAAACACAACTAATTAAGTCAAATTTATATGTACATAATGTTAAAAATTCACTGTTTCTACAAGTCTTCCTCATTTTCTCCATTCTGTCCTTGATAGCTGCTTCAAAAGACAATGATTCACCATGCCTAAACTAATTTTTAGGTGATATCGTGACATTTACCTTCTCATTTCTGTAAAACATGCTTCTACTATGCTTTTAGTTGTAATTTTTCGGTTTTAGGTATTTTTCTAATCTATTCCTCTTTTGGAAAATACAGATTCACCTTTTAAATCATTCTCTCAACACACACACACACACACACACTCACACCCCTTCCTCTCAGGCTTTTAATATTGTGTCATAATTCTTTATGGGATTATTCTTATAAAAATTACTTAAGGTTTGTCATGAAAATATTAATAAATGTGGTTATGTCCTATATCATTTTAATGTGCATATCTTGCTTTTCTTTTTTTTGTTAATGACGTTAGTTGCTGTGTATTTTATATTTATTTTAGACTAGGGAAATAATGTTAGACAAAAAGCAAATTTGAGCAATCTTCTTATTCAGGTTCCAAATGGGTCATAAAGCAGAGGAGACAACTCGCAATATCAATAACACATTTGGCCCAGGAATCAGTAATGAATGTACAGTGCAGTGGTGGTTCAAGAAGTTTTGTAAAGGAAATGAGAACCTTGAAGATGAGAAGCATAGTGGCTAGTCATCCGAAGTTGACAACGACCAACTGAGAGGATGATTAAAACTGATGCTCTTACAAACTACACGAGAAGTTGCCAAAGAACTCAATATCAACCATTCTATGGTTGTTTGGCATTGGAAGCAAATTGAAAAGGTGAAAAGTTCGATAAGTGGGTGCCTCATGAGCTGACCACAAATCAAAATACTCACCATTTTGAAGTGTTGTCTTCTCTTATTCTAAGCAACAATAATGAACCATTTCTCAGTTGGATTGTGACGTGACGAAAAGTGGATTGTGTAAGACAACCAGCAATGACTAGCTCAGTGGTTGGACCAAGAAGGAGCTCCAAAGCACTTCCCAAAGCCAAAATTGCATCCAAAAAATAAGTCATGGTCACTGTTCGGTGGTCTGCTGCTGCTCTGATCCACTACAACTTTCTGAATCTTGCTGAAACCATTACATCTGAGAAGTACGCTCAACACATCAATGAGATGTGCTGAAAACTGCAACGCCTGAAGCTGGCATTGATCCATGGAATGGGCCCAATTCTTCTCCATGACAATGCCTGACCACATGTCGTACAACCAAGGCTTCAAAAGTTGAATGAATTGGGGTACGAAGTTTTGCCTCATCTACTGTATTCATCTGTTGTCGTCCAGTTGCTAAGTCATGTCCGACAATACTCACCTGACCTCTCGCCAACAGACTACCACTTCTTCAAGCATCTCAACCAACTTTTTGCAGGGAAAACATTTCCACAACCAAGAGGATATAGAAAAGCCTTTCCAATGTTCATTGAATCCCAAAGCATTAATTTCTATGCTACAGGAATAAACAAACTCATTTCTCATTGGCAAAAATGTGTTGATTTTAATGGTTCCTATTTCCATCAATAAAGATGTGTTTGAGCCTAATTACAATGATTTAAAATTCACCATCTGAAACAGCAATTAGGTTTTCATCAACCCAGGTGATGCTAGTGGTAAAGAACCTGCCTTCCAATGCAGGAGACTTAAGAGACGCTGGTCCAATCCCTGGGTCGTGAAGATCCCCTGGAGAAGGAAATAGCAACCCACTCTAGTATTCTTTCCTGGAAAATACCATGGAGAAAGAAGCCTGGCAGGCTATGGTCCATAGGGTCGAAAAGGGTCAGACACGACTGAAGTGACTTAGCATAACACAATACTGACCACAATAGAGCCATGTTGTATGATATAAACACATTTTTTTTTCAATACAGTATTTTGGCTCCTCTAAGATTAGTATTGCCTCATTTTTTCATGTACCCAGTTTCCCATGTACTTATCATTACTCCATTAACAAATAGTAAGGTGACTAATAATTCCATTTCTTTTTTGTGTCAATGTAGCTTTGCTGATTTCTAGGGCTGCTGTGCAGTTATCTTTCTGATAACTCCCACCAGTACAATCCTGCAAATTCCCATTGCCTCACTCCTGTATTGGATGACCTATTTCATGGATATCTTGATTATTTCCCTGTCTTGATAAAGCATATTCATCAATATCTAGGGAGAATGTTACATTAAGACCTGGCATATCAGATAATACATATGTTCTATTTTTCACTCTGGTCAGATATTTTGGATAGGTGAGAAATTTTAGATTGCAAATATTTTTCCCTTGATTTTGTACTTTTTCCAATCTACCAAGCAAATCAGCTTCAACTTTCTGCTTTTCAATACTACAGTTAAAAATACCTGTGGTGATTTTTAATGCGGTTTCCAGAAGGGGAAATATAAACAAGCATGCTTGTGTCACTACTAACTGTTCTAGTATTAATAGATAAATCTCAAAGCTTGGTAGCACATCACGGTGTAAGATGTTTTTCTCAAACATAAACTGCCCCTGATGATGATCTTGTGTCTGCTCCTGTAGCATCCAGGAACCTAGGATCTTTGTCACTATGTGAATGAGTGTTCATTTCTAGCTAGCAGATGGGGAAAGAGGCAGAGAGTAGTTTCGTGAAGAGGTGGTTGTGTGTCCTCATATGTTAGGCCTAAGAGGCATATGCCATTTTCAATCACATTTCTCACATTTGTGAGAACTCAATCAAACGGTTATAATTAATACCAAAAAAAATTACAATCATAGTCCAGTGTATGCTTAGGCATAGACACTTCTGTAGCTGGTACATAGCTACTGAAGAAAAGTCTAATTGTTCTAGCCACCATAATTTGACATAATTGGCTATGATGTTATATCATGGTTGCATTACAGTAAGTTAGGTAATATTCTACCAATTTGAAAACATGCCCTTGGTTATGACTTTGAAAGAGAAATGTCACCTCTATTCCATTCTCTGTCACAGTGTTCAATTTATCAGATTTATCCAGAAAAACTAAAGTCATTGAATTACTGTAAAAACTCTGGCAATAATGATATTAGTAACAATAATAGATGACATTTACTGTGTTCTAAATCATAATCTGATATTATGCTGAGCCCTTTATAGACTGTTTCTACTGTGGTTCATACAATAAAACACGAGCTAGGTAATATTTTTATCCCTATTTCACAGATGAGCCACAGAGGGTCTTCAAATTTGATCATAGTCCTATGGCTAAGATACATTGGTTCCAAGCCTAGACCTACGCTATTCAGAGAAACAGCATTCAGAGAAATGGTCTCCCCACTAGACCATGCTGCTCTGCATTATGCCATAGGAATTTAAACCGAGTCTTATAAAAATGTCCAAGGTATGATGTGTCTTTCTAATCCTCTACCATCAATACAACTTCTCTGACACAATCAAAATTTTGATGTGAGTTACAAAAAGGCAAAGTTAATAGTTTCAGTATTTCTGAGTATTTCTTTTCATAAAAATTCTTGGATATTTTTTCTTCATGGTCAAACTGCTAAAATTCATAAGTGACATAAATGATTTGACAATAGCAAGCCTGTTGTGTTTAATGCATGTTCAGTGCTGTAATTCAGTCTCGAAAATTGTCCTCTCCGGTAAAGCTGCCAAGCCAAAACAATAAAGGGTTTTCAGCTACAAAGTGAAGTTTTCTGGAATTATAATATTCCTTTTGACCTCTGGGATGACTAAATGCCATTTAATTCCTTTCCTTTATTCACTACAGTGAAAAAGACTTGGAAACACGCTGGAGCAGAGGGAACATTTCCTTTCAAAGCCATAGCCAGACATTAATACTCCCGGGAGAGGGGGGAAATGCTTTCAAGTTGGTGGTGGAATACCTTATTTTCTGTAATGCTACAAACGTACTTCTTACTTGTTGGTTTTGCAAGAACTGTGATGTAACATTCAAGTCAATTATTTCAAATTATAGTGGCTGCAACAATTAGACTCTTTCTTCTGTAGTAGCATGCTAAAAATTTCACCAGGACTGAAATGGAACTAGTTTATAACTGGCTGAAGGTAGCTATACCAGAGCAGCATGGTGGTTCCTTTCCCAAGAGCTTTAGCTTTTAGGGACTGTTGCTACTAATTACTTTAGGTGAGAAACGCTATAACTGTCAAACTTCACAATCAACTCTGGCTTTGAACCAGCTAAAATAGAAATGCTTGATAGCTAAGGTCTCATTTCTTTCTCTTGCCATTTCATAGAGATGCTAAATGCAAAGAAACTGCACTCAGGATCTTTGTGTTCAATTCCCTCTGCTGGCTGATTCAAGAGTATTTGATCTGATGTGACGATTTTTAGCCTCTTTACTATACATAGCCCCAGCATGATCAATACCGAAATGCATCTCCAATCTGGGCTGCTTTACATCCTATTTGCTTAAAGAGTTTAGGTAATGAAATTCACAAGCAGCAAAATCTATAAATGAGTTACTGACAAAGAGGGTATGTGACCCAGAGATGCTGATTCTAAGGAGGGATGATACCTGGAGCTGACTGATAAGGTTTAAAACCACCTGCCTGTATCATCAATAACACGGCCAACTCTAGGCAAAACCAACAAGCCAGAGCTATCCTCAGCACCTCCTGGGCTGCTCACTCTATATTTAATGGCAGCATCTGCCAGGCCCTTCTCTCCCACTCTCTTCTTAGGCACCCCCTACACTCACACTCCCTACCCCAAAGCCTGTTCTCAAAGCTTGTTTTCCAATTCTTCATTTACTCTAAGAGCATAAATGATAGATTAACACTCTCTGTGTTATTACACTCTTAGGAGGAGACGTTGCATTTTCATAAGGAATCACTCTAGGTGAAGAAAAATATTGGAATTGCATATTAACCAAAGGGCTTTGGGAAGCATATGAGATCTTCTTGGCACCCATAAAACTCATACAACGTAATAAGTCGCTTCCTTTGCACATGGTAAAATAAATGCAGGTGTAGAGTAAAACTCAGCGCCCAGGGAGCAAGGACTGCGTGCATACTCAATCATTCAGTCATGCCTAACTCTGCGACCCCATGGACTGTAATCTGCCAGGCTCCTTTGTCCATGGAATATTCCAGGCAAGAATATTGGAAAAGGTTGCCATTTCCCACCCCAGGGGATCTTCCTAACCCAGGGATCTAACCTGCATCTCCTGCATTGGCAGGCAGATCTTTTACCACTGAGTCACCTGGGAAGCCAGTGTTCCCATTTAAAAATTGAAATATATGAAACAACTGTATCAGGACAGTAACACTGAAGATACTTGTTATGCCAGCCAACAAATGCAGAAGTCATACTAATTTGTGGACCTTAGCCAGATAGAACAGAATGTGAGTGGTGGGTTTCTGGAATCTGAGTTTAGGTAAGCAACCCCAGATTTTCTTATGAGCACAGTGGTTACACATTCTGGAGTCAGTCTGCCTGGGTTCCTGAACTCAACACAACCATTCACCATGCACGCGTTATTTAGATCTAAGTGTCACTTTCCTAATCTGTAAAATGGGAATGTTAATGGAATGTGCCTTGTAGGATTGAAGGTTAAATGAGTTAACAATTGTTAAGACACCTAGAATAGTGCTGAGCACTATTCAGGATTTTGCTTAATACTAATCAAATATACTCAACTTTAAGAAACACAGATCTAAATGATAATACCTTTAAAATAATTGCCACAATCTCAGAAAATCAGTCTAAAAGATGTTTGCAAGCTGATGCTAGCAAGCATGCTATAGTAATTGAATCAATGCCTTATTTATAATAAACACTGCATTCTATATGACTAAGTAGAAGGGCTACATTTGTGTAGACTGCATTAAAAATGAGGGGAAGAATAGATATCGGAGATAGAGATGTAATCTTGCTGTAGCTTCTTTGGGAATCAATTTATCCAGAAATATACTGACTTGGGAGAAATATGTGCAAAACATTTATATAACATAGGTCATTTGTGAAAACATGAATAAGCCAGCAGGGTGAAATAAATACCCAAACATCCAAAAAAGTTAGTTATGTAATGTATACTGAAAAAGGAAGTTTTATGAATGAGATATCCATCAAATGTGTTGTATCATGTCCAAACATGGCTGGAATGATGCACGTAAGAGTCATCCATGGAAATCTTATGCAATGAAGTGAAAAGAGAGTAGCTTGATTTTCTTTGAAGTGTTTTCTTATAACAAGAGATAAAAGCAGACATCTATTTTCTTTGATGTTTTTATCCTAAATTTTGTGTTTGATTTTCCTATAGACATTACAGAATTTTTTCCCTTTTCAATTCACTAGACCATACCCATATTTTCAAAGAGGCAAAGAGTTACAGAAATTGCCAGTTCCTTGCAGGCATCTCAACAATGAGCAGGTTTCTCATGGTGGGGTTGTGAGTTTTAGTTTCTCTTTTTTAAGTTTTAATCCATATGCACACTAATGTATCCACCTGAAACCGAAAGTTTTGCAGTTCAGTACTTTGCATGCTGTTTACTTCTCAAAAGACACAAGGAAATGGTGCTGAACTTCAGATTAGTAAGGCACACATCTATGAAACACAATAATATCATTCAATGCCATGTTTATACCTAGTTAGAAATAAGTGAACATCTGCTGATTAAAAAATAGAACTGTAATAGTGGCCAGCAGGGAATAAAATACTTTATTGAGCTTTGTTATGTAGATGGAAATGTGCTTTGTAGAAAGTGCTTTATTTGCAAATAAAACAACTAATTGCCAGAGCTAGAAATGCAGACACAAAGTAGATTCTGAGCTAATTTTGAGAAGGTATTAGTTTTAACGGGAGCATCAGCTGATACTTCTGCCTTCCCCAAATTTATATTGATCACTTTCACAAGCTTGATTTTGACAATCAGGAAGAAGACTTGCATGGCTCACAATAAAATCCTTGAACAGAGGTAGCAATGCATACTCTAACCAGTGTTATAATTCCTGGAACCTTTTCCTCAAGTTCTTCCAAAATGCCTTTGATATTTTTCATTCATTCATTCAGCAAAAACCTAAGATCCTAGCATTTCTGTCTGATATCTTATATAACCATTTTTCTTTTCTTTTTTTTTTAAAGGCAGCTTAAAGGGAGTCTTAGAACACATTGCGAGCAAAAGATATTTTGTTGTGTTCTTTTTAATCTTGATTTGCCTTCCCTATCCTCCCTGGAAATAGGCTGCTCAGGTCTTCCTCAATTTTGAAGCCCAAATTTCCTTTTAAGATGATCTGACTCTTTAATCAGACTTGTGCAGAATTTTACAGCTTGAATAACATCTACTTCTGGAAAATATTTCTTAAGTGCCGCACTAAATATGGGGGATTTTCCCTCAATGCTTTGAAATCTCTCTTCTCTAGCTGTTCTTTGTTCTTCTACCTGGTGAAGGAGATTGCACAAGGCTCTGTTTTCAGATCCTTTCTCCACCTTTCACATACTGGCCCTCCCTCTTTCTCACTCTCTTCTTTGTTACCCTCCATGTCTTAGTGAGTCTCCAACATGTGTCTCCCATCCTCCCTCTCTTCTCTGAGCTAAATCTACTTAGATTCTTCATCTTGTCATCTATGATTTTCTTAGAAATAGGGAACTTGAAGTTTAAAAAGAAAAGACTACATTTTCCCCAAACTACTGCATGATTTGGTAAAAAATATAAGACTTAGCAGCCTTCAGCAATATAGGGAAGACTGTGACAAGATGCATCTCAATCTCAGAAGAGCACTGTTGCCTTTCTGATAGATGTGATGAGAATGGGACCAGTAATGTAGTCAATTGGTTAATTCGAATTTGACTTTGAAGGCCAGCGGGATTTGATTACAGAACTTCCATAGGACTGGGGAAAAAGATTCTGGGAAAGAACAGACAAAACCTTGTGCACACCAGGACCCAGGAGAAAGGAGCAGTGACCTCACAAGAGACCGAGTCAGACTTGCCTGTGAGTGTCCAGGAGTCTCCAGCACAGACATCGGTCGACAGTGGCCTGACGTGGGGTCAGGGGCACTGAACACAACAGTACTGACATAAGCACTTTTGAAGGAGGTTGCTATTACCAGCATTACCCCTACCATAGTTTGGCCTTAGGCCAAAGGGAAGGAACACAGCCCTACCCATCAAAAGAAAATTGGATTAAAGATTTATCTAGCATGGCCACGCCCATCAGAGCAAGACCCAGATTCCCCCACAGCCAGTCCCTCCATCAGGAAGACTCCACAAGCCTCTTATCCTTATCCATCAGAGGGCACACTGAATGGATACCATAATTACAGAAAACTAACCAAAATGTCCATATGGTCAAGGCTATGGTTTTGCCAGTGGTCATGTATGGATGTGAGTTGGACTATAAAGAAAGCTGAGCACTGAAGAATTGATGCTTTTGAACTGTGGTGTTGGAGAAGACTCTTGAGAGTCCCTTGGACTGCAAGGGGATCCAACCATTCCATCCTAAAGATCAGTCCTGGGTGTTCATTGGAAGGACTGATGCTGAAGCTGAAACTCCAATACTTTGGCCACCTCACGCGAAGAATTGACTCACTGCAAAAGACCCTGATGCTGGGAGGGATTGGGGCAGGAAGAGAAGGGGACGACAGAGGATGAGATGGTTGGATGGCATCACCGACTCGATGGACATGAGTTGGTGATGGACAGGGAGGCCTGGTGTGCTGTGATTCATGGGGTCGCAAAGAGTCGGACGCAACTGAGCAACTGAACTGAACTGAACTGAACCAGAATGATCATTTGGATCACAGCCTTGTGTAATGCAATAAAACTATGAACCATGCCAGGTAGGGCCACCCAAGATGGACAGGTCATGGTGAAGAGTTCTGACAAAAATGTGGTCCACTGGAGAAGGAAATGGCAAACCACATGAGTATTCTTGCCTTGAGAACCCCATAAACAGTATGAAAAGGCAAAAATATATGACACTGAAAGATGAAGTCCCAGGTCAGTAGGTGCGAAGTGAAGTCCAACTCTCGCTCAGTCGTGTCCAAGTCTTTGCAACCCAATGGGCTGTGGCCACCATGCTCCTCTGTCAATGGGACTTTCCAGGCAAAAGTACCGGAGTGGATTTTCATTTCCTTCTCCAGGGGATCTTCCCAACCCAGGGATCGAACCCAGGTCTCCCGCACTGCAGGCAGACGCTTTACCCTCTGAACCACCACTACTGGAGAAGAGTGGAGAAGTTGCTCCAGAAAGAATGAAGAGCTGAGCCAAAGCAAAAACAATGCCCAGTTGTAGATGTGACTGGTGATGGAAGTAAACTCCGATGCTGTAAGAATAATATTGCATAGGAACCTGGAATGTTAGGTCCATGAATCAACGTAAATTGGAAATGGTCAAACAGGAGATGGCAAAAGTGAACATTGACACTTTAGGAATCAGTGAACTAAAATGGACCAGAATGGGCAAATTTAATTCAGATGATTGCTGTATATACTACTGTGGGCAAGAATCCCTTAGAAGAAATAGAGTAGCCCTCATAGTAAAAAAAAAAAAACAGTCCAAAGTGCAGTACTTGGGTGCAATCTCAAAAATGACAGCTCAAATGGTAAAGAATCTGCCTGCAATGCAGGAGACCAGGGTTTGATCTCTGGTTTGGGAAGATCCTCTGGAGAAGGGAACATCAATCCACTCCAGTAATCTTGCCTGGACAATGCCATGGATTCCTGGGTTGGGAAGACCCAGGATCCCTGGTTGGAGAATCCCATGGACAGAGGAGCCTGGTGAGCTATAGTCTGTGGGGTCGCAAAAAGTTGGACACGACTGAAGGACTGACACACCCACACAGGGGTGAAAAATCAAAAATGACAGAATAATCACTGCTTGTTTCCAAGGCAAACCATTCAACGTCATAGTAATCCAAGTCTGTGCTCCAACCACCAACACCAAAGCAGGTTAAGTTGAATGTGTCTATGAAAACCTACAAAACCTTTTAAAACTAACAGCAAAAAAAGATTTCCTTTTTATCGTAGGGGACTGGAATGCAAAATTAAGAAGTGAAGAGATACCTGGAGTAACAGGCAAGTTTGGCCTTAGAGTACAAAACGAAGCAGAGCAAAGGCTAACAGGGTTTTGCCAAGAGAAGGCACTAATCATAGCAAACACCCTATTCCAACAAAACAAGAGACAGCTTTATACATGGACCTCACCAGATGGCCAATACCAAAATCAGATGGATTATATTATTTGCAGGCGAAGATGGAGAAACTCTATACAGTCAGCAAAGCTAAGACCAGGAGCTGACTGTGGCTCAGATCATGAACTCCTTATTGCAAAATTTAGACTAAAATTGAAAAGAGTAGGAAAAACCACTAGACCATCCAGGTATGACCTAAATTAAATCTCTTATGATTATGCAGTGAAAGTGACAAATAGATTCATGGGATTAGATCAGATAGATAGAGTGCCTAAAGAACTATGGACAGAGGTTTGTAACATTGTACAGGAGGCAGTGGTCAAAACCATCCCCAAGAAGAAATGCAAAAAGGCAAAATAGTTGTCTGAGGAGGCCTTACAAAAAACTGAGAAAAGAAGAGAAGCAAAAGGCAAAGGAGAAAAGGAAAGATATATCCATCTGAATGCAGAGTTCCAAAGAATGACAAGGAGAGATAAGAAAGTCTTCTTAATTTCATGCAAAGATGGGCACAATAAAGGACAGAAACAGCATGGATCTAACAGAAGCTATTAAGAAGAGGTGATTAGAATACATAGAAAAACTATACAAAAAAGATCTTAATGACTTAGGTAACAATGATGGTGTGATCACTCACCTAGAGCCAGACATCCAGAGTGCAAATTCAAGTGGGCCTTAGGAAGCATCACTACAAACAAAGCTAGTGGAAGTGATAGAATTCCAGCTGAGCTTTTTCAAATCCTAAAAGATGATGCTGTGAAAGTGCTGCACTCAATTTACCAGCAAATCGGGAAAACTCAGCAGTGGCCACAGGACTGGAAAAGGTCAGTTTTCATTCCAATCCGAAAGAAAGGCGATGCCATAGAATATTCAAACTACTGCACAATTGCATTCATCTCACATGCTAGCAAAGTAATGCTCAAAATTCTCCAAGCCAGGCTTCAACAGTACATAAGCCGAGAACATCCAGATGTTCAAGGTGGATTTAGAAAAGGCAGAAGAACCAGAGATCAAATTGCCAATATCAGTTGGATCATAGAAAAATCAAGAGAACTCCAGAGAAACATCTACTTCTGCTTCATTGACTACAGTAAAGCCTTTGTGTGGATTACAACAAACTGTGGAAAATTCTTAAAGATATGGGAAAACCAGACCACCTTCCCTGGCTCCTGAGAAATCTGTATGCAGGTCAAGAAGCAACAGTTAGAACCATTCATAGAGCAATGGACTGGCTTCAAGGAGGGAAAGGAGTACGCCAAGGCTGTATGTTGTCCACTTGTTTATTTAGCTTATTCTAAAATTAAAATAAGTTAATGTTTAATCTCATACTTTCATTTTGCTTTTTCAAAAGTTTTAAAAATTAATTTATTATTTATTTTGTATTGACGCATAATGTTATGCTAGTGTTAGGTGTAATGCAAAGTGATTCAGTTTATATATATATATATACACACACATATATGTAATATACAAGTATAATTTATATATATATATATATTCTTTTTCAGATTCTTTTCTATTATAGTGTATTAAAAGGTATTAAATAGACGAATACTTCTATAAATAGACACTTCTCCTCATCTACTATCTGGTTTTCCAGCGACACAGTTCAGATAGGAAAGATAAACACTTGATTCTTTAACATTCAGTTCAGTTCAGTTCAGTTGCTCGGTCGTGTCCGACTCTTTGTGACCCCATGAATGGCAGCATGCCAGGCCTCCATGTCCATCACCAACTCCCGGAGTTTACTCACACTCATGTCCATCGAGGCGATGATGCCATCCAGTCATCTCATCCTCTGCCGTCCCCTTCTCCTCCTGCCCCCAATCCCTCCCAGCATCAGGGTCTTTTCCAAAGAATCAACTCTTTGTGTGAGGTGGCCAAAGTATTGGAGTTTCAGCTTCAGCTTCAGTCCTTCCAATGAACACCCCGGACTGATCTCCTTTAGGATGGACTGGTTGGATTTCCTTGCAGTACAAGGGACTCTCAAGAGTCTTCTCCAACAGAACAATTCAAAAGCATCAATATTTTGGCACTCAGCATCTTCACAGGCCGACTCTCACATCCATACATGATCACTGGAAAAACCATAGCCTTGACTAGATGGACTCTGTTGGCAAAGTGATGTCTCTGCTTTTTAATATGCTATCTAGGTTGGTCATAACTTTCCTTCCAAGGAGTAAGCGTCTTTTAATTTCACGGCTGCAGTCACTATCTGCACTGATTTTGGAGCCCCCCAAAATAAAGTCTGACACTGTTTCCACTGTTTCCCCATCTATTTGCCATGAAGTGATGGGACCAGATGCCATGATCTTAGTTTTCTGAATGTTAAGCTTTAAGCCAACTTTTTCACTCTCCTCTTTTACTTTCATCAAGAGGCTTTTTAGTTCCTCTTCACTTTCTGCCATAAGGGTAGTGTCATCTGCATATCTGAGGTTATTGATATTTCTCCCAGCAATCTTGATTCCAGCTTGTGCTTCTTCCAGCCCAGCATTTCTCATGAGGTACTCTGCATGTAAGTTAAATAAGCAGGATGACAATATACAGCCTTGACGTACTCCTTTTCCTATTTGGAGCCAGTCTGTTGTTCCATGTCCAGTTCTAACTGTTGCTTCCAGACCTGCATATAGGTTTCTCAAGAGGCAGGTCAGATGGTTTGGTATTCCCATCTCTTTCAGAATTTTCCACAGTTTATTGTGATCCACACAGTCAAAGGCTTTGGCATAGTCAATAAAGCAGAAACAGATGTTTTTCTGGAACTCTCTTGCTTTTTTGATGATCCAGCGAATGTTGGCAATTTGATCTCTGATTACTCTGCCTTTTCTAAAACAAGCTTGAACATCTGGAATTTCACAGTTCACGTATTGCTGAGGCGTGGCTTGGAGAATTGTGAGCATTACTTTACCAGCGTGTGAGATGAGTTCAATTGTGGGGTAGTTTGAGCATTCTTTGGCATTGCCTTTCGTTGGGATTGGAATGAAAACGGACCTTTTCCAGTCCTGTGGCCACTGCTGAGTTTTCCAAATTTGCTGACATAGTGAGTGCAGCCCTTTCACAGCATCATCTCAGGATCTGAAATAGCTCAACTGGAATTCCATCATCTCCACTAGCTTTGTTTGTAGTGATGCTTTCCAAGGCCCGCTTGACCTCACATTCCAGGATGTCTGGCTCTAGGTGAGTGATCACACCATTGTGATTATCTATGTCATGAAGATCTTTTTTGTACAGTTCTTCTGTGTATTCTTGCCACCTCTTCTTAATATCTTCTGCTTCTGTTAGGTCCATACCATTTCTGTCCTTTATCGAATCCATCTTTGTGTGAAATGCTCCCTTGATATCTCTAATCTTCTTGAAGAGATCTCTAGTCTTTCCCATTCTGTTGGTTTCCTCTATTTTTTTGCATTGATCGCTGAGGAAGGCTTTCTTATCTCTCCTTGCTAATCTTTGGAACTCTGCATTCAAATGTGAATATCTTTCCTTTTCTCCTTTGCTTTTTGCTCCTTTTCACAGCTATTTGTAAGGCCTCTTCAGACAACCATTTTGCCTTTTTGCATTTCTTTTCCATGGGGATGGTCTTGATCTCTGTCTCCTGTACAATGTCATGAACCTCCGTCCATCATTCATCAGGCACTCTTTCTATCATATCTAGTCCCTTAAATCTATTTCTCACTTCCACTGTATAATCATAAGGGATTGATTTAGGTCATACCTAAATGGTCTAGTGGTTATCCCTACTTTCTCTAATTTAACTCTGAATTTGGCAATAAGGAGTTAATGATCTGAGCCACAGTCAGCTCCCAGTCTTGTTTTGCTGACTGTATAGAGCTTCTCCATCTTTGTCTGCAAAGAATATAATCAATCTGATTTTGGTGTTGACCATCTGGTAATGTCCATGTATAGAGTCTTCTCTTGTGTTGTTGGAAGAGGGTGTTTGCTATGACTAGTGCATTCTCTTGGCAAAACTCTATTAGCCTTTGCCCTGTCTCATTCTGTACTCCAAGGCCAAATTTGCCTGTTACTCCAGGTATTTCTTGACTTCCTACTTTTGCATTCCAGTCCCATATAATGAAAAGGACGTCTTTTTGGGTGTTAATTCTAAAAGGTCTTGTTGGAAGTTTTGGCCACAGCAATCAGAGCAGAAAAAGAAGTAAAAGGAATCCAGATAGGAAAAGAAGAAGTGAAACTCTCACTGTTTGCAGATGACATGATCGTCTACATAGAAAACCCTAAAGACTCTTCCAGAAAATTACTAGAGCTAATCAATGAATATAGTAAAGTTGCAGGATATAAAATTAACACACAGAAATCC